>NW_025250552.1:0-2162 GCF_018294505.1 Triticum aestivum | reverse complement strand
CATGTTGGTATTTTTTTAACAATCTTTCGGTATGAACTTGGCATTTGCTTCCAACCATCATGCGGAGGGTCAAGGTGGATATAAAGCTGAATCATTTGTTTCGAAACGAATTTTCAGGCACCTGATTTTTATTTGATGGGTAGCATAAGCACCTGCCATTCGAATTCCCAGTTCTCCATTTTTTTTGAAACAAGTGCATGCACTTATTATCACGATGAAAAAACAATATCCCTGCTGCATCCTAGTTATCAGTCTGTACTTGCAGAATTCTCTCGTTTATTGAGCACGTATATTGTTTTTTCAGGTCGAGCAAGTTTGAACTGGGTTGTAGACTGCCCAGGCTTGGTTTTGTTTTTAACAGTCCTAGCCCATGACGACAACAGGGCACAAAGATCCAGCAGGTATCTACTGGCCTCTGGCCCGCCAGCGTTAGTTATATTTTGTCTTACAACATCCGCATGCAGTTTTTTTAGTGAATCAAACACACAGCCCAGTTCTATTTTCCTCTTGAAACGCCATGTCCTACATCTGTTTTATAATCTCTACCTATAGTTTTACTAGTTCATATACACATATCATTATATTGAAAATACATAAAATTCCCTTTTCATATTTACATCCTTATTTTTGTTGTTGGTTTCCCTCCCAACGCTGATTTTCTTACCACTGGTTTTCCCTTAAACCAACTCAATTGTCCCATGTATTATTTCTTTACAAAAACAAAATGATTTTTTTGGCAAATCAATAAGTTATTAAAAAATGTTTATCATTTCGGGATTACAACACTTCAGACTCCACCGAAATATGCAAAATAAGGTTGAACTATTTGACTGTGCTCCTGGGCAGAAAATGGGTTGTAATAAATTACTTAAGAATTAGCAAATGGGCTGTAAGTTATTAAAAAGTAGCAAATGGGCTCTATGTTGTCTGCCACAGATTTGGAGGCTGACTTGTGGGCCTACTAAGTTCATGCGTACACAAGGTTTCTCAAAAAAATAAACTTAGTCAACAATCGACTCTACCAGGGTCAGACCGTTAGATGTCAATCTAACGGCAATCGTGCTTCTTGAGTCTCTGATTTTCCTGCTCCAGCCGCCCAAACTAGCACCGGCGGAACCGCCTGCTCCCACCTCCCGTGGCCGGTTGTGCTGCTGGGAAGGCCTCACAGCCCCACCATACTCGCATCCCTAGCCTGTCTATCCCTCTACTCACCCACACCTCATGTTATTTTTCGGCGACGGCAGCCGAACCAGTCAACCCTCGTACTCCCCACCGCATGGGCAGCCACTGTCGTGTCTTCCCCGGCTCTATTGTTCCCTTCATAGGCCTCATCGTCGTCCACCGCCCTGGTGCCCTCGGTGCGGCATGGTCAACAAACGACATCCATCGGAAGTGGAATGTATGTGGGGAGGCTGACAGCTAGGTCCACGGCCGCACACAAGGAAATGCCTCCTTATTACACGCAAAATAATGATTCCTCCACCTGACATCTGGGACCCACCGGAAGGGCCTCTGTATTTCGTGAAAAAACGTTCCCCCCGCTGATAGGTCGGACCCACCAGCTATATCTTCGCACGCAAGGAAGTGCCTCCTTATTGCGCACAAAAAAATGAATACCCCCTTGCCAGCTGGGACCCACCATAGTGGGAGGCTGACTTGTGGGCCTACAAAGTTGACGGGGATGGAGGGCTTTGTCAACTTAGTCAATATGAATGATTCTAGCTCCAGTGACCGTATGATGTCCATCCAACGGCTGTAGTGCTTCTTCAACCTTTGGTCTTCTTGTTCCAGCCGCCCAAACCAACGCCGGTCGTGCCGCGTGCTCTTGCCTCCCATGGCCGGCTGTGATGCCGCAGATGCCTTACCCACACCCCCTGTTATTCTCTGGCGACGGCAGCCTCACACCGCAGCCGAACCAGTGAACCCTCGTACTCCTCTCCGTGTGGGCTTCCACTGTCGCGTCTTCCCCGGCTCCGTGTCGTCCCCTTCCTAGTCCTCGCCGTCGTCCACCGCCCTGGTGCTCTCGGTGCGGCGTGGTCATTGTGGTCAAGGAACGACTTCCATCAGAAGAGTATTGTACATGGAGAGGCTGACAGCTGGGTCCACGACAGCCGCAAGGAAGTGCCTCCTTATTACGTGGAAAATAATGATTCCTCCACATG
>NW_025250551.1:0-2162 GCF_018294505.1 Triticum aestivum | reverse complement strand
TTTGCCAAGGCAATTGCACCAGTATTGTCACAGAAGATCTTCATTGGTCCCGATGCACTAGGTACAACACCTAGATCGGAAATGAACTCCTTCATCCAGACTCCTTCATTTGCTGCTTCCGAAGCAGCTATGTACTCCGCTTCACATGTAGATCCCGCCACGACGCTTTGTTTAGAGCTGCACCAACTTACAGCTCCACCATTTAATAAAAATACGTATCCGGTTTGCGATTTAGAATCGTCCGGATCAGTGTCAAAACTTGCATCGACGTAACCATTTACGACTAGCTCTTTGTCACCTCCATATATGAGAAACATATCCTTAGTCCTTTTCAGGTATTTCAGGATGTTCTTGACCGCTGTCCAGTGACCCACTCCTGGATTACTTTGGTACCTCCCTGCCAAACTAATAGCAAGGCACACATCAGGTCTGGTACACAGCATTGCATACATGATAGAGCCTATGGCTGAAGCATAGGGAACTCCTTTCATTTTGTCTCTATCTTCTGCAGTGGTTGGGCATTGAGTCTGACTCAACTTTATACCTTGTAATATAGGCAAGAACCCTTTCTTTGCCTGTTCCATATTGAACCTTTTCAATACTTTATCAAGGTACGTGCTTTGTGAAAGTCCAATCAAGCGTCTTGGTCTATCTCTATAGATCTTAATGCCCAATATGTAAGCAGCTTCATCGAGGTCTTTCATTGAAAAACTTTTATTCAAGTATCCTTTTATGCTATCCAGAAATTCTATATCATTTCCAATCAACAATATGTCATCCACATATAATATTAGAAATGCTACAGAGCTCCCACTCACTTTCTTGTAAATACAGGCTTCTCCAAAAGTCTGTATAAAACCATATGCTTTGATCACACTATCAAAGCGTTTATTCCAACTCCGAGAGGCTTGCACCAGACCATAGATTGATCGCTGGAGCTTGCACACTTTGTTAGCTCCCTTAGGATCTACAAAACCCTCCGGTTGCATCATATACAACTCTTCTTCCAGAAATCCATTCAGGAATGCAGTTTTTACATCCATCTGTCAAATTTCATAATCATAAAATGCGGCAATCGCTAACATGATTCGGACAGACTTAAGCATCGCTACGGGTGAGAAAGTCTCATCGTAGTCAACCCCTTGAACTTGTCAAAAACCTTTCGCAACAAGTCGAGCTTTATAGACAGTTACATTACCGTCAGCGTCAGTCTTCTTCTTAAAAATCCATTTATTCTCAATGGCTTGCCGATCATCGGGCAAGTCAACCAAAGTCCATACTTTGTTCTCATACATGGATCCCATCTCAGATTTCATGGCCTCTAGCCATTTTGCGGAATCTGGGCTCATCATCGCTTCCTCATAGTTCGTAGGTTCATCATGGTCAAGTAACATGACTTCTAGAACAGGATTACCGTACCACTCTGGTGCGGATCTTACTCTGGTAGACCTACGAGGTTCAGTAGACACTTGATCTGAAGTTTCATGATCAATATCATTAGCTTCCTCACTAATTGGTGTATTTGTCACAGGAACTGATTTCTGTGATGAACTACTTTCCAATAAGGGAGCAGGTATTGTTACCTCATTAAGTTCTACTTTCCTCCCACTCACTTCTTTCGAGAGAAACTCCTTCTCTAGAAAGGATCCGATTTTAGCAACAAAAATTTTGCCCTCGGATCTGTGATAGAAGGTGTACCCAATAGTCTCTTTTGGGTATCCTATGAAGACACATTTCTCCGATTTGGGTTCGAGCTTATCTGGTTGAAGTTTCTTCACATAAGCATCGCAACCCCAAACTTTAAGAAACGACAACTTTGGTTTCTTGCCAAACCACAGTTCATAAGGCGTCGTCTCAACGGTTTGATGGTGCCCTATTTAACGTGAATGCGGCCGTCTCTAAAGCATAACCCCAAAACGATAGCGGTAAATCAGTAAGAGACATCATAGATCGCACCATATCTAGTAAAGTACGATTATGGCGTTCGGATACACCATTTCGTTGTGGTGTTCCGGGTGGTGTGAGTTGCGAAACTATTCCGCATTGTTTCAAGTGTAGACCAGACTCGTAACTCAAATATTCTCCTCCACGATCAGATCGTAGAAACTTTATTTTCTTGTTACGATGATTTTCCACTTCACTTTGAAATTCTTTGAACTTTT
>NW_025250550.1:0-2162 GCF_018294505.1 Triticum aestivum | reverse complement strand
GAGGCTAACAGCAACATGGATGGATATTAGCATTAAATAATTGTTGCATGGATTGATTGATGGGACGTTGATGCTTTGCCTCCCCAGGCATGAACCAAACGCTTCGGCACCACACAAGCCTGGCCAGGGAGAAATATTTTACATCTCACGTCCACACCAGGCAGTACTGGCCATCAAGGCATGAGGGTCAGGTCACGAACCAAACTGACCAATAAAGATTGAGAGAGATTGAGGAGCCCCGATAAGGCTGAGTGGTGCATCAGATAGCTGAGAGGGGGAAAGAGATATTCCATCCGCTCGATAATGCAGTGTATGTAAAATTTTTTAGAAGTCAAACTTTGGAAACTTTGATCAGGTTTACGCAAATGTTATTTATATCTACAATACCAAAGATACATCATACAAAACTAGATCTCATGGTGAATCTAATGGTATATGTTTGCCGTACTGGATGTAATTGTTTTTCTCCACGTACATGGTCATACTTTGTGATGTTTGACTTTTCAATAAATCTATATGCTATGGACCGAGGAGAGTGCCTAAGTTGAGAAAGATCAAGTGAGTGTGAAGGAGAATGAGTAAGTGTGCAAAAAGTGTATGTGTGTGAAAGAGAAAGTGACAACAAACGATAAGTTAGAGAGAGTGTGTGTTTTTTCATTTCTTATGTGAACATATCATGCATGCATCTCCGAGATGAAAAAGCGAGGCGAGGAGATACACGAAGATAGCTAGTGTGTGATTGTTTGCAACGGAGAGTGACACCCCTATAGCACATGTACAATAGAGGTCTGGCAAACAAGGAACAAAGGTCGAGAGGGACACATGGATGGCATGGACACATGGGGTGGGAGAGAGGGTGTGTTTGTGATAGAGATATCCCCTCGATATCGTGAGGGGACTATATGGGTGGAAGATCGAGGGAGTGCGTGCGTGATAGAAAGATGCCCCGAGAGAAATCGAGATAGACCGTGCACATGTTTGTGATGGAGACTAAGATTAGCTAGTCATATACATATAGGGGGGACTGCATGTGCCTACAATCGAGTGATAGACCATCATATTTGGCTAGCTAGGTATGAGATTGTGTGTGTGTGCGCGTGAGATGGAGAGAGAATGAGGGAGAGAGATAGAGTTTTAGATGGGCCTATCGAGTGCGAGTGAGATATGCATGTGTATGTGTGACCCAGGTGGATGGAGAGTTTGAGAGAGGGGGGAAGAGCTTCGAGACGACAGAGTGGTGCGTGAGAGAGTTACGGGCAAAGGGCCAAGGAATTTGTGTGCATACGATGAGTGCACCCAAGATATCTAGCTTGGACTAGCTAGAGTATCATACATAGTGTGCGAGAGAGACCTATAGATGGTGTATATATGCATGTGAACTAGAAAGACCCCCCCGCACACACACACAAAGAGAGACAGAGAGAGAGAGAGATTGAGAGAGAGAGAGAGAGATGGAGAGAAAGGGAGAGGGACCAACAAGGTTCGGATGCGTGCGACAGAATTGAAGATTGTCGGCGAGAGAGAGAGAGAGACAGAGAGAGAGAGAGAGAGAGAGAGAGAGAGCAACAGTCCGGGAGAGGGGGAGGTCGCGTTTTATGCATCAAAGACTGATATAAACCATGTTTTGATATAAACTTGCATTCAAATATTTAAATTGGAGAACATGTTGTCTGCAATCCACACATGAACAGATATATGTGTATATCAAACAAGTTCATTAATTTGAATTTCAACATGTTCATGGAGTACTATAATACTGTACAACATGCTACTCGATTGAGGTGTTCAATTTTGGATTTAGTTCACTATTTTGACCTACTGAACGAGCTATTTCATTGAATCGAGATATGCCATTTTTGGTTTGATTCACGTTTTTGAGTGGGTCAACTATTTGTCATATAGTAAATCGCTAGCAACGAGCATGTAACAACACATTACTCCCGAGCATCATCTCTCCATCTAAAAAAGAAGTGGCAAGCTAATATTTCAAAATTTGATTCGAATCGACTTGGTAAGGTAGATGTGGATGCTCGTTCTCCCAAAATTTGAACAAACCGTTAAACATCCTCTCTGCTCGGTGGAATTCGCCCGAGCAAATAAATGGGAGATGCGAAATTACCGTCCTATGTGGGACACGCATCAATTGGCCCGTTGTACATCGA
>NW_025250549.1:0-2162 GCF_018294505.1 Triticum aestivum | reverse complement strand
TGTTTGATGTTGACTAATGTTTAGATTTGTGAAAGTAAGTACGTCATCCTACTTTTCTCAGTACGATATAGATTACTTCTCTTAGGAAACGAGTAGAAATGGCCGTTTAAGTAAATTATATTGCAACAGTTATACCGGAAATATGGAGTCGAACTACTATCAAACAAGTTACTTTTTGTTAACAGAACCTCAGTATATAAAAGATAAGTTTGACATTTAACTTCAACACCAACACCCCGTATTTTGCTCCCTAACCTCTGCCAAAGTGGTCCGGTGACCTATGCAACCCAAAAAGAAGTAAGGAGATAGGTGAAAAATATTATGTCCGTGAGGAGAGAGAAGGTTAGGTGAGAGGGGTAGAAGATTACGTGTGTGAGAAGATTAGTTTCTACCGCCAGAATTAATCACCCGACTGCGTTGACTGCACAGGAGTTAAACTAAAATATCAATTAGTTAGGTGAGCATCGAACCGTTGGCACGCCTTCATCAAGGGAATAGAAGTAGCAGATGATAGCTTCAGGCGAACTGATGTAGTATTACTTTGTATGATCACTGTGAATAATTAATAAAATGACTGCATGCGTCGGTCAGATGCCGGGGGTATATCCTCCTTTTCAAAAAAGAAAAGAGGTGAGCATCGAACCAGAGCTGTACTAATATTCTCTGTTTCTCACTTAAGTATGACTTAGTAGATAGGTAACTACTGTATCGATGGAAGAAAACATACGTCATTTACTATGCCTATATATGCATGCGCATGCACAGACGCTTATTATCAAGAAACATATTTTCTCAATCATGGTAAAAATAAACAGATTTTTCCCAAAAAAACAATGACGAAGGAGCTGCAATACAAGGTGTGTGCTGCTACGAGCTGGTTCTTGCCGCCGTGTTAGAAGGAAGAGAGGGAGATTGGTGGAATAATTTGATGTATTGCTTGAGCCTCGTGGGCATATATATAGGAGTACATGATTTACATGGAGTACAAGGCAAGCCAGAATATTTCCTAGTCTAACCTATGTTTCATAATACAATCACGTTACTCAACATCTCCCCGCAGTCACAACGGTAGCGACGCAGACGGTGAGATTGGAGAAGAATCCGAAGGCAAGCCGACGGACATCCCCCCACAGCCGTAACGGTTGACGCATCGCGGAGTCGTGGCTAGAGTGGAAACCAATGAGGTTGCTCAAGCAGGCGGTAGCCCTTTGTGCCGTTTGTCGATGTAGCCGAGAGCGTGGGTGGTGGAGCCCTGGTCGAGGTAGCCGTGTGAAGAAAGTCGTGGTCGATGTCGAGTCGGGGTGGCCGGTGTCGAGGAAGTCGTCGTGGAGCCGTGGGTGCAAGGGGGCGCCGAGTTAGCATGGGCGCAGTGGTGTCGAAGTAGTGGTGCGCCAAGAAGAAGATGTTGTTGACGACGCGTCGCAGCAGGTTTGCCAAGTCCGGGGACACATCGTGGATGAAGGCACGAACCGATGTTGCCAGCACCGGGCATGCGTAGACGGACGAAGACGAAGTTGACGAAGCACCGACCAGGCTTGCCATGCCCGGGGACACGTCGTGGATGAAGGCACGCATCGGTGTTGCCAGCACCGAGCATGCGTAGGCGAGGGACCTACACGAGCTGTACGCCATGTCGGAGAAGTCGGAGGGGCCAGCAGAGAAGAACTTGACGACGGTTGTGGCGCCAATCGGCGCGGGGCCAATGTTGCCAGCGGTTTGTCAGAGTAATGAAGCGGTTGGGGTGGATTACGGCGACGCTGGCGACGAGCTGGTGCTGGACGAAGATGAAGGGGGTGGACGGGCGGCTCCGGCGGCTACGGAGGTAGCGGCGGCGGCAGCCAAAGAAGAGCGGCGGCGGCGGCCTGACGTCGGCGGCAGCTAGGTTAAAAGTGCGGCGGCGGTGCTCGAAGTAGGCGAAGAACCCTGACAGCGTGACGAAGACCGGCGCGGACGGTGACGTTCCCGCGCCAAGGGAGACGGTGCGGCGCATACCACGGGAGGTCGACGCGCGGTGACGGCGGAGTGGATTGCGGGCCGTGGCGCTACGGCCTGAAGGGGCGACGCAGCGGCAGCAGGCGGGTTGAGGCGATGGCGGGAAGACCTCGGGCCGGCGGCGGGGACCGCGGGCCACGACGCTGCGGCCCGAAGGGGCGACACAACGG
>NW_025250548.1:0-2162 GCF_018294505.1 Triticum aestivum | reverse complement strand
GATAAACATCACATGCAATCAATATAAGTGATATGATATGGCCATCATCATCTTGTGCTTGTGATCTCCATCTCCGAAGCACCGTCATGATCACCATCGTCACCGGCGCGACACCTTGATCTCCATCGTAGCATCGTTGTCGTCTCGCCAATCTTATGCTTCCACGACTATCACTACCGCTTAGTAATAAAGTAAAGCATTACATCGCGATTTCATTGCATACAATAAAGCGACAACCATATGGCTCCTGCCAGTTGCCGATAACTCGGTTACAAAACATGATCATCTCATACAATAAAATCAGCATCATGCCTTGACCATATCACATCACAACATGCCCTGCAAAAACAAGTTAGACGTCCTCTACTTTGTTGTTGCAAGTTTTACGTGGCTGCTACGGGCTTAAGTAAGAACTCATCTCACCTACGCATCAAAACCACAATGATAGTTCGTCAAATAGACTCCGTTTTAACCTTCTCAAGGACCGGGCGTAGTCACACTTGGTTCAACTAAAGTTGGAGAGACAGTCTTCCGCAAGCCATCTATGTGCAAAGCACGTCGAGGGAACCGGTCTCGCGTAAGAGTACGCGTAAGGTTGGTCCGGATCGTCTCGTCCAACAATACCGCCGAACCAAAGTATGACATGATGGTAGGCAGTATGACTTGTATCGCCCACAACTCACTTGTGTTCTACTCGTGCAAATAACATCAAACCATAAAACCTAGGCTCGGATGCCACTGTTGGGGAACGTAGTAATTTCGAAAATTTTCCTACGCACACGCAAGATCATGGTGATGCATAGCAACGAGGGGGAGAGTATTGTCTACGTACCAACGCAGACCGACTGCGGAAGCGATC
Source organism: Triticum aestivum (assembly GCF_018294505.1). NCBI lineage: Eukaryota > Viridiplantae > Streptophyta > Magnoliopsida > Poales > Poaceae > Triticum > Triticum aestivum. The sequence continues at coordinate 1,303 of NW_025250548.1, read as the reverse complement.
TCACAACGTAGAGGAAGTAGTCGTACGTCTTCTTCCCGATCCGACCGATCCAAGCACCGTTACTCCGGCACCTCCGAGTTCTTAGCACACGTTCAGCTCGATGACGATCCTCGGGCTCCGATCCAGCAAAGCGTCGAGGAAGAGTTCCGTCAGCACAACGGCGTGGTGACGATCTTGATGTACTACCGACGCAGGGCTTCGCCTAAGCTCTACAACGATATGACCGAGGTGGAATTTGGTGGCAGGGGGCACCGCACACGGCTAAGGAACGATCAACAATGATCAACTTGTGTGTCTATGGGGTGCCCCCTGCCCCCGTATATAAAGGAGCAAGGGGAGGGGTTCGGCCGGCCAGGGAGAGAGGCGCAGGGGGAGTCCCACTCCTACCGGGAGTAGGACTCCCCCCCCCCCAATCCTATTCCTAATAGGACTCCTCAAGGAGAAGAGAGAAGAGAGGGGGGCCGGCCCCTTCTCCTAGTCCTAATAGGACTAGGGAAGGGGGGGAGGTGCGCAGCCCTTGTGGGCAGCCCCTTTTCACTTTTCCACTAAGGCCCAATAGGCCCATTTGCCTCCCGGGGGGTTCCGGTAACCCTCCCGGTATTCCGGTAAAATCCCGATTTCACCCGGAACACTTCCAGTGTCCAAACATAGGCTTCCAATATATCAATCTTTACGTCTCGACCATTTCGAGACTCCTCGTCATGTCCGTGATCACATCCGGGACTCCGAACAACCTTTGGTACATCAAAATGCATAAACTCATAATAATTGTCATCGTAACGTTAAGCGTGCGGACCCTACGGTTCGAGAACAATGTAGACATGACCGAGACACGTGTCCGGTCAATAACCAATAGCGGGACCTGGATGCCCATATTGGCTCCTACATATTCTACGAAGATCTTTATCGGTCAGACCGCATAACAACATACGTTGTTCCCTTTGTCATCGGTATGTTACTTGCCCGAGATTCGATCGTCGGTATCCAATACCTAGTTCAATCTCGTTACCGACAAGTCTCTTTACTCGTTCCGTAATACATCATCTCACAACTAACATATTAGTTGCAGTGCTTGCAAGGCTTATGTGATGTGCATTACCGAGAGGGCCCAGAGATACCTCTCCGACAATCGGAGTGACAAACCCTAATCTCGAAATACGCCAACCCAACATCTACCATTGGAGACACCTGTAGTACTCCTTTATAATCACCCAGTTACGTTGTGACGTTTGGTAATACCCAAAGTGTTCCTCCGGTAAACGGGAGTTGCATAATCTCATAGTTATAGGAACATGTATAAGTC
>NW_025250547.1:0-2162 GCF_018294505.1 Triticum aestivum | reverse complement strand
CACTGAAAAAGGAGGTGAGGTTCAGCCTACTGCTAACATGGTGCAGAGGTACCCACAGAACAAGAACAAAGGGAAGAACAAACCTGTTTTCAACAAGCCTACCAAGACTACTACCTTCAAGAAGAAGAAGTTCAACAAGGCTGAGCTAGAGTGCTACGCCTGTGGGAAGCCTGGACACTTTTCCAAGGAATGCCCTGAACGTGCAGACCGCAGAGGGAAAACAAGCTCCAAGACTGTCAACATGGTGACCGCTAGCAATACTGATGGGTATGGTAATTTACCTATTGTGCTTTCAGTATTTCAATCATCTTCGTGGTGGATTGATTCGGGTGCTAACGTTCATGTGTGTGCTGACATCTCCCTGTTTACTTCTTATCAGGTCACAAGGGATTCTTCCGTCATAATGGGGAATGGGTCACATGCTTCTGTTCGTGGCATTGGCACGGTGGATCTGAAGTTTACTTCGGGAAAGATCGTGCAACTAAGGAACGTGCAGCATATCCCTACTATGAACAAGAATCTAGTTAGCGGCTCCCTTCTATGTCGAGATGGATTTAAGATAGTTTTAGAGTCCAATAAAGTAATCGTGTCAAGATTTGGACAATTTATAGGAAAAGGCTATGAGTGCGGAGGCTTGTTCCACTTTTCTCTTTCAGTTTTTTGCAATAAGTCAATAAACCAAATTTGTGCTAGTGTTAATGATGATGCAAGTATTTGGCACTCTCGTTTATGTCATATTAATTTTGGTTTAATGTCTCGGCTATCCAGCATGAGTTTAATTCCGAACTTCACAGTTGCCAAAGGTTCTAAGTGCCATAGTTGTGTGCAATCTAAGCAACCTCGAAAGCCTCATAAGGCTGCCGAGGAGAGAAACTTGGCACCTCTAGAACTCATACATTCTGATCTTTGTGACATGAATGGTGTGTTGACAAAAGGTGGAAAGAGATATTTCATGACTTTGATTGATGATGCGACTAGATTTTTCTATGTTTATTTGTTGCAAACTAAAGATGAAGCATTAGACTACTTTAAAATCTATAAAGCTGAAGTTGAAAATCAACTAGAGAGAAAGACCAAGCGTCTTAGGTCCGATCGTGGTGGAGAGTATTTTCCAAAAGTTTTTGATGAATTTTGTGAGGAACATGGTATTATTCATGAGAGGACGCCTCCCTATTCACCTCAATCAAATGGAGTGGCCGAGAGGAAAAACCGCACATTGACTGACTTGGTGAATGCCATGTTAGACACTGATGGTTTATCTAAGGCATGGTGGGGGAGGCTCTATTGACTTCATGTCATGTCCTGAATAGAGTTCCCAACAATAATAAAGAGAAAACCCCTTATGAGGAGTGGGTTGGGAGAAAACCATCACTTTCTTATTTGCGCACTTGGGGATGTTTGGCAAAGGTCAATATTCCTATTCCTAAGGAACGCAAACTTGGACCAAAGACAGTGGATTGTGTCTTTCTAGGGTATGCTCAACGGAGCATTGCTTATAGGTTTTTAGTGGTAAAATCTGAAGTACCTGATATGCATGTTGATACTATAATGGAATCTCGTGATGCAACATTTTTTGAGAACATATTTCCTATGAAAGATATGCATAGCATTACTAGATTTTCTTCTGAGATAATTCCTGAATCTAGTACAACTGATGAATATTTTGAACAATCACATGAGGAAGTCCTTGAGAAGGATAACAATGAAGTTCCTAGAAGGAACAAGAGACAAAGGATTGCAAAATCCTTTGGTGATGATTTCATTGTATACCTTGTGGACGACACACCCAAGACGATTGCAGAAGCATATGCATCTCTGGATGTAGATGATTGGAAAGAAGCTGTTCATAATGAGATGGACTCAATTCTTTCTAATGGAACTTGGGAACTAACTGATAGACCATATGGTTGTAAACCTGTGGGCTGTAAGTGGGTGTTCAAAAAGAAGCTAAAGCCTGATGGTACTATTGATAAGTACAAGGCGCGGCTAGTGGCCAAGGGCTACACTCAGAAAGAAGGCGAAGATTACTTTGACACCTATTCACCCGTTGCTAGAATGACCACCATTCGAGTGTTACTTTCCTTGGCTGCCTCTTATGGTCTTATCATTCATCAAATGGATGTAAAGACAACTTTTCTCAATGGAGAGTTGGAAGAGGAGAT
>NW_025250546.1:0-2162 GCF_018294505.1 Triticum aestivum | reverse complement strand
GCTGCACCGTCTTCGGTGGCGCGACGTCTGACCCGTCGAGAAGGCCGGTGACCTGCGCTCCTCGTAGGCCCGGCATGACCTGTGCCTTCCACAGGATGTAGTTGGTTTTGGTAAGTTTCTCGGATGGTAGGGCTCCAAGGTTGAGGATGACGGTGGATGAGGACGACATGGCGATGGCGACGGTGAACGAGGAAGAAAGCTTCTGGCTAGATCGATGGGAAGAGGATGGCTCTGTATACCATGTTAGATGGAAGCGTTCCTACTCCTCAATGAGGAGCCGCGTTGGTTTATATTGATTGGGGACAGGAATCGCCCCTGTCGTGGCTTACAAGGCAAGACCGATCGTTTGTATGATTCGGTCGTTACAACAAGAGGAGATAGATACGAGAGGGGGAGGGAGAGATAGAGTTTGTTGTGATTACAATACAGTAGATTCTATCTCTATTTCTAACATGGCAGAATCTCTCAACAGAACGGAGCGAAGACACCGAATCGATGTATTGCAACAGGCTGGTATCGAGCCTTGCTTTATTTCTACTTTTATTTTTTGGTCTAATTGCACCGGGTATCTATACAGTTGCTTTTTGAGATCTATACAGTTACTAAGAGCATCTCCAGCCGCGCCCTCAAAACGGCCTCCCAGGCGATTTTTTCGTGCCGGCGCCAAAAAAACGGCCAGTCGCGTCTCCAAGAGCCTGTTTTTCGCCGGCTCGGGCCGAAATCAGTGCCGGCGGACCCAGCCCGAACCCGGCGTGCTGGGGGGCGCCTGGGCGAGCGGTTTTGTCGCGAAAGAGCCGCGGGCCTGCTGAGGCAGCGAGACGCCGCTTCGTCGCCTTCATTGCCTCGGTTCCCGCGGAAATCAATGCCAAGGCTGTCGTGCCGATCAGCCTCCATTGATGCCTCACGGGTGGCGCAGTGAAGACACCGCCGACGCGCGTCCCGCCCGCTCCCGCCACGCGTCCTCCCGCATGCCACCTCCCTGCCACCCCGCTTCGGCTATAAAAGGCACCCACTCCCCGCCGGTGAGCGCCACTGCCTCCCCCTCTCCCTCTCGCGAACGCCTTCTCCCCACCGCCGAGCAAAGCAAAAATGGCCGAGCGGTTCCCAGGCGATGGCGCAGCGGCGAACAGCTTCGGCCGTCGACACCTCCAAGAGACGGAGGCCGCCTCCTCTACGAGGCAGAGTGCCCAGCGCCCCCTGACATGCGGGTGCCAGGGGCGTGGAGGCTGAGCGCCGCCGGCGTCCCGGTGCCGCCGGTACACGAAGGGGCGGCACGGCGGGCGGAGATCGCCCGCGTCCGCTCCTCCCTAACGGAGGAGCAGCGGAACCAGCCGAGGTACGCGCCCGACAGTGAAACGCTATGAACAATGTTCTTCCAGCACCACCGTGAGGAGCAGATCGCCTCCGTCAACAGCGTCATTCCCGGCGGCCGCCTCAATGCCGAAGGACGGAGCGAGTGGTGGGGCGTCCCCGGCCGCACCCTCGACGCCATCCTCGACCACATCGAGACCGGGAACATGTCGTGGCTGGAGTACCCGACGTTGCCGTTCTTCTCTCGCCGTCGTGGCAGTTCCTGGATGCCGCGGTGAATGGAGCCGGGTCGTCCTCGTCGTCGGGCTCCGTCTCGCCGGCCCTACACCCCGTCAGGCCCGAGCTGGAGGGGACACTGCTCGGGCGTCGGGCTTGTAGCGGCACCGTCGTCATCAACGAGCCCTCACTGCCCGCGACAGTGCCGGCGAGGCGCTCCCTACGCCTGGTCCGGTCGAAGACCGAGCCGGGCTTCCTCCCGTGAAGCCGGAGCACATCGACATGGTGGCCCTCGTCGACGAGTCTGCCTTTAAATGGGCGAAGGAGGACTACGTCCGCGAGCAGGTGCGCCGCCAGCGCCGGGCCTGGCAGGAGCTCCAGGCCCGCCGCCACGCCGAGGCCCGTCACCTCGCCGAGGAGGGTGGCGTCATCGACAGTGACAACGATGAGGAGGGCGAGGCCGGGCCGTCAAGCGCCCCACCACGTGTCGGTGACCCCGGCCAGGGCTGCAGCAGGGACGTCACAGGCGAGGCGCGCGACGACGACGGCGGCGGCGGCGGCGGCGACTACACCCGCTTCTACAGGCTTCTCGACATGTAGACAACATCGGCGGCTAGGCTTTTTAGTTTGTTTTT
>NW_025250545.1:0-2162 GCF_018294505.1 Triticum aestivum | reverse complement strand
TACTACTACTACACCAGGATGAGCACAGAATTGAACCCGTTTGTTCGTGCCTAGTACTTGAGTTAATATATCAGGCAATGCACTGGTACAGAGGGATTATCCTTTTGCTCTGCATATATAACTTGTCTGAAGTCTAACTAAGCAAAATGTTTGACCAAATCCTTTCTTAAGAAATACAATAGGACAGATGTATGGCTTGAAAATTTATTGCATGATGCAGGTTATGATATTGTTGCGAATCCTGGATCTTAAATTTCAGAAAATTGAAAAGTGACCAGCATGGTCGCGTGATATGGCACAAATATTATTTCGTAATTTTTTTCTTCAATTTGAGACAGGCTGCTTATGACAAGTTGCACAAATGAAGAGCCAAGGTATTTTGGAACAAAGACCTGTCACGTTAAGGCGAACGCTTTCACTATTGAAACCGTGGGCATTTATGTGCCGCCACGAGTCCCGCTTCTCATCGGCAGGTGCCGTCCGAGCAAGCGTGTGAGTCGACGGGAGGCGTGCGAGCAGACCGGTGCGCTGGCTGACAGGGAGGCGTGTGAGCAGACCGCTGTGCAGGCTCACCGGGAGGCGAGCCCTTTGACAAGGCTCCGCCGCCCACCTTCGTCCCAACTGCTCCCCCTTTTAATGTCGTCAACGCCGCAGTTTAAAATCAACCCCGCACTACCCGGTATCGCTACAATCTTCTCTCTTCCTCTCCGATTCTCCTGTCGTCTACCTCCAACCAGCCAGACCTAAACATACGCCATGCCGCATCATGATGGTCTGCCCTTAGTCTTCCAGTTTCCTGAGGAAGACACCCAGCCGGAGTCTCAAGAACATAAGGCGCTTTGGGACGAGCTTGAACTGGCCTTGCGGGAAGACGCCGCACCTGTCCCCACTCCCGTTCCGGCTCCCGGCGCGGGCTCGTGCCACGTGGTGGGCCTTTGGTCCCAGGCCATGACGAACCGGGACTAAAGGGTGTTGGGAAACGTTGCATGGAAAACAAAAAAATTTCTACGCACACGCAATGATCTATCCATGGAGATGCATAGCAACAAGGGGAAGAGTGTGTCTACGTACCCTCGTAGACCGTAAGCAGAAGCGTTTGGCAACACAGTTGATGTAGTCGAACTTCTTCTAGCTCCGACCGATCAAGTACCGTACGTACGACACCTCCGAGTTCTGCACACGTTCAGCTCGGTGACGTCCCTTGCCTTCTTGTTCCAGCAAGTTGACAAGGTAGTAGATGAGTTCCGTCAGCACGACGGCATGGTCACGGTGATGGTGATGTGATCCGCGCAGGGGTTCACCTAAGCACCGCGAGAATATGACCGGGGGTGTAAACTATGGAGGGGGCGCCGCACACGGCTAACAATTAATGTTCTATGTGCTAGGCGCCCCCTCCTCATATATATAGGTGGGAGGGAGAGGGGAGAGGCCAAGGGGTGCCTCAAGTGGGGCCGAATCCCACTTGGGCTCCTGCCTTGGTTCGCCCCCCTTCCTTGTATAGGCGCCAGGGGAAGGAAGGGGGAGGTGCCGCCCCCCTTTCCTTTCTCCCTTGAGGAGGGGAAGGAAGGGGGAGGTGGCGCCCCCCTTTCCTTTCTCCCTTGAGGAGGGGAAGGAAGGAGGGACTTTCCCTCCCCCCTTTCCTTTCCCCAGGGCTGGCTGGTCTGGTGGAGGGGTGCACCAGCCACTTGTGGCCTGGTCTGTCCCTCCCTTGGCCCATTAAGCCCATATCTTTGCCGGGGTTGCCTGGAACCCCTTCTGGTGACCCTATATGTACCCGGTACCCTTTGGAACACTTCCGGTGTCCGAATACCATCGTCCTATATATCAATCTTTACCTCTCGACCATTTCGAGACTCCTCGTCATGTACGTGATCTCATCTGGGACTTTGAAAAACATTCAGTCACCAAATCACATAACTCATATAATACTATATCATGATCGAACGTTAAGTGTGCGGACCCTACGGGTTCGAGAACTATGTAGACATGACCGAGACACCTCTCCGGTCAATAACCAATAGCGGAACCTGGATGCCCATATTGGCTCCTACATATTCTACAAAGATCTTTATTGGTCGAACCGTTATGACAACATACGTAATTCCCTTTGTCCATTGGTATGTTACTTGCCCGAGATTCGATCGTCAGTATCTTCATACCTA
>NW_025250544.1:0-2162 GCF_018294505.1 Triticum aestivum | reverse complement strand
GTTGCGCCTTAGCAATCGCTAAACCAACTCCGAGAGGTTATTGACCATGCTGGAGCACGATCAACCTGACCACGAAGGTCTATTCCTGCAAGCAATCGAAGAACGAGCAAGAATATGATAAAGCAATCTGAATATTGCGAATATATATGAAGTATTGATAATGGTGGGGATCCGGAAGCGGTCTTGGTCTGGTCGTTGGACACAAACGAAGTACACGAAGTTGCAATGGCTAACTTTTAACTAAACAAATCCCAAGGAAAAGCTACTAGATGGATCTACTTATATAGGAGCAAGGGGTGGCGGCCAAGGAGGTGGGAGGATGTCCCAAGGCAGCCTAAAACTAAATCTAGGTCGTACAAGGCCAATGGGCCCAAGTGGAGGTGATGTAACACCTTTGGACTTGTAGTTTGACTCGGATTCTGCTACAGCATCAGATTGTTTCGTCCACAACTCAACGCTCCGGACGAATTTGAAGGTGATCCAATTGGGTTGGAAAGTGCACGAAATCTAGTTTCCAACAAAAAAAGAATCACCCAATTCGGAGTCCGTATGAAAAACTTGTGTGCGTTTTGAGTCAGGTGTGTCTGTGCAGTCCGAATCTGAATCCAGAACGTGAGAGACTTGGACTCTATCTTCTCTTGGGCCAAAAGTGACGTGAGAGAACTTTTTGGACAGCAAATAAACATCTCTTTCTTCCTTATCTTCATATGTGGATTGTACAAATGTCCCATACACCTGCAATTAGACAAAACACAAAAGTGTGTGAAGTATTTTTGTTCTGAATAACATAAATAGATTATTGAATAGTTTGCACTAGAAATCACCTGACAAATATGCATATATGCAATATTTTTGGTCATATTCAAGGTAGTCATGTCCTCATCATCCTCTCCTTCTTGAAAATAAAGCCGTCCTCGGCGTTGCTTAATCTGAAATGTGGCTAACAAAAGAGACAAGGTGTACATGTTGTATATGTATATGTCATCCATTTTTACTTCCCTTGATTTTTGCATATATGACACATGAATAGATGAGTAACTTGCATAGTTCATAAAATCTAAAGCCAAAAAATTAGCACAAGAAGTAGAAGGCATGAAAATATTGCAACTCAGTTTGCACATATAAGTGAAGCTCTTATTCATTTCAAAAGATTGACAATGTTCATCATTAAACCATCCCAGCATTGGTGAATAAACCTTACTTGCATCAAATTTACATGCTACAACATGCTTAAATAAGCAAACATGCAATAAGTCATTTAACACAGAATCATCACCAAGATTAGAGGTCATATCAAAATGATTAAACATTGGTTCTTTTGCATCAATAGTTAATTCAATGGGTGCACTCAAAATTGTTGGTATTTCAGTTGTTTGATCACATGGCAAAGTCAAATTATCAACGTAGTCCTCTAAAATAGGTGGTGTGATCAAAGTAGTGGGTAGCTCATCAGATGGTGCATTCAAATTGACAAGGCATTCATCATTATCATGTAGATATGGAAGATCAGTACCTTTGTCATTACCTCTTATGATCAACTCAGATGATGTAGCCACTCTCGGGGGCGATGTGTCACATGGTGGAGGTGATGTAGTCCTGACAACAACGGATGTGGTTGTCATAGTATGCCTAGTAGTTGAAGGAACAATCGTATCAACTCTTGGAATGTGCACCGTGCGCTTGTTCTCCTCGTGGCCAACACGTCGTTTTATTTCCTGTTCAGCTTTGCAAGCAAGATGAAACAAATGGTCCATAGGATAACACTCTTCATGAATTAGTATCTCTTGAATATCACGGTTTAATCCTCCCCAAAATCTATCCATAAAATCATCTTCACTTTCTTCTAAAGAGGAATGCAACAAGGTAGTTTGTAAATCATCATAATATTTTGTTACAGTTTCACTACCTTGTTTTAAGTATTGCAACTTCTTAATCATGTCACGAGTATAATAAGCAGGGTCGCATGGCAAGTTTCAAATCATCCCAAGTAGTAGGTATATAATCAGGGTGTAACCGACAATATTCACTCCACCAAACCAAAGCATAACCAGTGAAAGAACCAACCGCAACCTTAACCTTTTTATGTTCATTGAAATTATGGGAAGCAAATATATTTTTTATGTCGAACTCCCATTCAATATATAAAGCAGGTTTAAAACGGC
>NW_025250543.1:0-2162 GCF_018294505.1 Triticum aestivum | reverse complement strand
ATAATACAGTTATAGCATGAATAAAAGACAATTATCATGAACAATGAAATATAATAATACTTTTATTATTGCCTCTAGGGCATATTTCCAACAGTCTCCCACTTGCACTAGAGTCACTAATCTAGTTACATTGTGATGAATCGAACACCCATAGAGTTCTGGTGTTGATCATGTTTTGCACGCGAGAGAGGTTTAGTCAGCGGATCTGCGACATTCAGATCCGTGTGCACTTTGCAAATCTCTATGTCTCCATCTTGAACATTTTCACGGATGGAGTTGAAACGACGCTTGATGTGCCTGGTCTTCTTGTGAAACCTGGGCTCCTTTGCGAGGGCAATAGCTCCAGTGTTGTCACAGAAGAGTTTGATCGGCCCCGACGCATTGGGTATGACTCCTACGTCGGTGATGAACTCCTTCACCCAAATCGCTTCATGTGCTGCCTCCGAGGCTGCCATGTACTCCGCTTCACACGTAGATCCCGCCACGACGCTCTGCTTGCAGCTGCACCAGCTTACTGCTCCGCCATTCAACATATACACGTATCCGGTTTGTGACTTAGAGTCATCCAGATCTGAGTCGAAGCTAGCGTCGACGTAACCCTTTACGACGAGCTCTTCGTCTCCTCCATAAACGAGAAACATGTCCTTTGTCCTTTTCAGGTACTTCAGGATATTCTTGACCGTTGTCCAGTGTTCCTTGCCGGGATTACTTTGGTATCTTGCTACCAAACTTACGGCAAGGTTTACATCGGGTCTGGTACACAGCATGGCATACATAATAGATCCTATGGCTGAAGCATAGGGGATGACACTCATCTCTTCTTTATCTTTTGCCGTGGTCGGTGACTGAGCTGAGCTCAGTCTCATACCTTGTAACATAGGCAAGAACCCCTTCTTGGACTGATCCATTCTGAATCTCTTCAAAATCTTATCAAGGCATGTGCTTTGTGAAAGACCTATGAGGCGTCTCGATCTATCTCTATAGATCTTGATGCCTAATATATAAGCAGCTTCTCCAAGGTCCTTCATTGAAAAACACTTATCCAAGTAGGCCTTAATGCTGTCCAGAAATTCTATATTATTTCCCATCAGGAGTATGTCATCTACATATAATATGAGAAATGCTACAGAGCTCCCACTCACTTTCTTGTAAACGCAGGCTTCTCCATAAGTCTGCATAAACCCAAACGCTTTGATCATCTCATCAAAGCGAATGTTCCAACTCCGAGATGCTTGCACCAGTCCATAAATGGATCGCTGGAGCTTGCATACTTTGTTAGCGTTCAGAGGATCGACAAAACCTTCCGGCTGCATCATATACAGTTCTTCCTTAAGATGCCCGTTAAGGAATGATGTTTTGACGTCCATCTGCCATATCTCATAATCATAGTATGCGGCAATTGCTAACATGATTGGGACGGACTTTAGCTTCGCTACGGGAGAGAATGTCTCGTCGTAGTCAATCCCTTGAACCTGTCGATAACCCTTAGCGGCAAGTCGAGCTTTATAGATGGTAACATTACCATCCGCGTCCGTCTTCTTCTTAAAGATCCATTTGTTTTCTATCGCTCGCCGATCATCGGGCAAGTCTGTCAAAGTCCATACTTTGTTTTCATACATGGATTCTATCTTGGATTTCATGGCTTCAAGCCATTTGTTGGAATCCGGGCCCGCCGTTGCTTCTTCATAGTTCGAAGGTTCATTGTTGTTTAACAACATGATTTCCAGGACAGGGTTGCCGTACCACTCTGGTGCGGAACGTGTCCTTGTGGACCTACGAAGTTCAGCAGTAACTTGATCCGAAGTGCCTTGATCATTATCATGGTTTTCCTCTTCAGTTGGTGTGGGCATCACAGGAACGGTTTCCTGTGCTGCGTCACTATCCCGCTCAAGAGGTAGTACTTCATCGAGTTCTACTTTCCTCCCACTTACTTCTTTCGAGAGAAACTCTTTTTCCAGAAAGCATCCGTTCTTGGCAACAAAGATCTTGCCTTCGGATCTTAAGTAGAAGGTATACCCTACAGTTTCCTTAGGGTATCCTATGAATACGCATTTTTCCGACTTGGGTTCGAGCTTTTCAGGTTGAAGTTTCTTGACATAAGCTTCGCATCCCCAAACTTTTAGAAACGACAGCTTAGGTTTCTTTCCAAACCATAATTCATA
>NW_025250542.1:0-2163 GCF_018294505.1 Triticum aestivum | reverse complement strand
TAACCATCTACGTGGGAGTAGTTATGGGTATCCCGACGTCGTGGTATCAGCCGAAGCACTTCAGACGTCAGCGACGGAGCGGCGCGCGCCGAATTGGACTGGAACGCCACTAGGCTAGGTCTGCTTTCGGCCGCCCACGCAACGTGCAGGTGTGCTCAGGGCGATGGGCCCAGACCCCTGCGCGCTTAGGTTTAGACCGGCGTGCTGGCCTCTCTGTTTTGCCTAGGTGGGGCTGCGACGTGTTGATCTTCCGAGGCCGGGCATGACCCAGGAAAGTGTGTCCGGCCAAATGGGATCGAGCGTGTTGGGTTATGTGGTGCACCCCTGCAGGGAAGTTAATCTATTCGAATAGCCGTGATCTTCGGTAACAGGACGACTTGGAGTTGTACCTTGACCTTATGACAACTAGAACCGGATACTTAATAAAACACACCCTTCCAAGTGCCAGATACAACCGGTGGTCGCTCTACCTCAGGGAGATGAGGAGGGGATCGCCGGGTAGGATTATGCTATGAGATGTTGCTTGGAGATGTTACTTGGAGGACTTCGACCTACCCTCTTCTGCCTGTTGCAAGACAAAGGTGACCAGAAGCGTAGTCTTCGACAGGATTAGCTATCCCCCTCTTATTCTGGCATTCTGCAATTCAGTCCACTGATATGGCCTCCTTACACATATACCCATGCATATGTAGTGTAGTTCCTTGCTTGCGAGTACTTTGGATGAGTACTCACGGTTGCTTTTCTCCCCCTTTTCCCCTTTCCCTTCTACCTGGTTGTCGCAACCAGATGCTGGAGTCCAGGAGCCAGACGCCACTGTCGACGATGACCCCTACTACACCGGAGGCGCCTACTACTACGTGCAGCCCGCCGACGACGACCAGGAGTAGTTAGGAGGATCCCAGGCAGGAGGCCTGCGCCTCTTTCGATCTGTATCCCAGTTTGTGCTAGCCTTCTTAAGGCAAACTTGTTTAACTTATGTCTGTACTCAGATATTGTTGCTTCCGCTGACTCGTCTATGATCGAGCACTTGTATTCGAGCCCTCGAGGCCCCTGGCTTGTATTATGATGCTTGTATGACTTATTTTATTTGTAGAGTTGTGTTGTGATATCTTCCCGTGAGTCCCTGATCTTGATCGTACACATTTGCGTGCATGATTAGTGTACGATTGAATCGGGGGCGTCACAAGTTGGTATCAGAGCCGACTGCCTGTAGGAATCCCCCTTCCGCCGAAGTCGAGTCTAGACATTACAAAAACTTTTACTAACTTGGCTGTGTGCCTTACGGGCCCACGTCGCCATCGGGTGGTACTAGGATCTTTTACTCCTCGACCTTTACTCTGGGACTCTGATCTCTCCTCTATTCGAGTTAAATGAAGTTTACTAAATCTAACAATAGGATCTCGTTATCACTTTCACCCGGAGAGCCCCTTATTACTGATGATCATCTGCTGCACCAGAAGACCGTGAAGATACTCTCCGCTGTTAACCCGAGAACTTATGTTCATCGCATTTGCAATTCCCCTTCCACCGTCAACCCTTATGGATAACCACTTGCAGTTGTTATTCTTACATTCATCCCGAGTTGGTCTTGTTATTACCAGATACCTCGAAACACTCGTCGTTGTTTCGATAATCCTTTGAGCTTATCGCCTTGCTGTTCTTTGTCACCTGAATACCCCTATGGATAATTCTCGCACTTATCGAGTATCCGCTCATCCCCCAGTTGTTCATGTGTTTCACAATGGTCTTAGAAATACTAATTGATCCTCCAAAAATCCTTAATAGCTTATTGCTCTGCAATACTTGTCTGCTTGCATTATGGATGCTTTCCATATGTCTGGCAATATTCGTTAGTATCCTTAGGCACCGTCATTTTGATCCTATTGATTCAGCATGTGTGCGAATGCACACAATCATCTATCAACCCTTCTAAATTATCCTTCCGGCTCAGACATCATTTTTGAACATGAGCTGGTTCTCGACCAAACTATTTGTCGTCAATTGTGCCTCTGGTATATCCAACTTATCCATCCTTGATCAGAGCGACTGCTTCTGATCCTTTGTTTTGGAAATTGAAATTCCTTTATTATCTAAGCATCGAATTATTCCGATGTTCTATAATATGATGCCCGTGCATTCTTCTTCCTCTGGTTGAGTACCGAT
>NW_025250541.1:0-2163 GCF_018294505.1 Triticum aestivum | reverse complement strand
GAGATCTATTCGATGTAATCTTCTTTTTGCGGTGTGTTTGTTGAGACCGATGAATTGTGGGTTTATGATCAAGTCTATCTATGAATAATATTTGAATCTTCTCTGAATTCTTTTATGTATGATTGGTTATCTTTGCAAGTCTCTTCGAATTATCCGTTTGGTTTGGCCAACTAGATTTGTAGTTCTTGCCATGGGAGAAGTGCTTAGCTTTGGGTTCGATCTTGCGGTGTCCTTTCCCAGTGACAGAAGGGGCAGCAAGGCACGTATTGCATCGTTGCCATCGAGGATAACAAGATGGGGTTTATTTCATATTGCATGAATTTATCTCTCTACATCATGTCATCTTGCTTAAAGCATTACTCTGTTTTTAACTTAATACTCTAGATGCATGCTGGATAGCGGTCGATGAGTGGAGTAATAGTAGTAGATGCAGAATCGTTTCGGTCTACTTGTCACGGACGTGATGCCTATATACATGATCATGCCTAGATATTCTCATAACTATGCTAAATTCTGTCAATTGCTCAACAGTAATTTGTTCAGCCACCGTAGAAGACTTATGCTCTTGAGAGAAGCCACTAGTGAAACCTATGGCCCCCGGGTCTATTCTCTTCATATCAATCTCCATCACTTTAATCTTGTTTTGCTTTTTTACTTTGCCTTTTTCTTTTCACTTTGCATCTTTATACCAAAAATACCAAAAATATTATATCTATTAGATCTCACTCTCGTAAGTGACCGTGAAGGGATTGACAACCCCTAATCGCGTTGGTTGCGAGTAGCTATCGTTTTGTGCAGGTACGAGGGACTTGAGCGTGGCCTCCTACTGGATTGATACCTTGGTTCTCAAAAACTGAGGGAAATACTTACGGTACTCTGCTGCATCATCCTTTCCTCTTTGGGGAAATCCAACGCAAGCTCAAGAGGTAGCAAGAAGAATTTCTGGCGCCGTTGCCGGGGAGTCTACGCAAAAAGTCAACATACCAAGTACCCATCACAGTCCCTATCTCTCGCATTACATTATTTGCCATTTGCCTCTCGTTTTCCTCTCCCCCACTTCACCCTTGCCGTTTTATTCGTCCTCTCTCTCTATCCTCCCTCTCTATTTGCCTCTTTTGCCCGTTTGCTCTTGTTTGCTCATGTGCTAGTTTGCTTGCTTGTTGTTATGTCTAAAATTGGGGAAGTTATCGCCAATATGGGCGATAACAATGTCATGGAAAATTCTGATGCTCCTGCTGAAGAACCCCCTACCTACCATACAAAAAGATTTTGAATCGGTAGTGATAATATTATTGGAAAAGGAGTTATTCAAGATTTATTTACTTGTGCCGGTGCTTTTACCTCTATGGGCGGTTCTATTCTCCATAGAACTAGTAGTCTTGCGGACGCTATTGCTATGCTTATCGTTGAACTTGAAAGGCAATTTATGCATATGCACCCATCTATACAAAGAGTTTTCCTAGAATTTTCTAATATCGAGCATTCCTCTATTAAGCGTGCCGCTACTATCTTTTTGGCTCATGAATTCAGATTTAAAATAAAAGAAGCCAAAGAAATCTTTGCGCACTATAGGGTGGACGCTGGACGTCCTCCCATAGAATCTATCCTCTTCGATCAAGAAGAAATTATGCGCTTTCAATCTCTTGACTATGTTCCTTTTAATGAAAACCTTAGAAAAAGGTGCCAATCGATATTTTAATTGATAGAATCTCTGAACTTAATGATGATTTGGCTATTCGAAATAATGAGCTAGGATGCTCTCTTGAGTCTAGGCTCACAAGGTTCTGTCAAAAGAATGCTTATAATGATGAATTGGTTGTACAATACGAAGGGCCGAAAGATGAACCTATACCTCCTAAAATTGATCTTGGGGACTTCTGTCCTATTAAATTTAGCCCTTTTGATTACTTTTGCTTGCCTCAAAGAAAACTTGCTGCCGAACGTAGAGAATATTAAATGAGTTTCACCGATCTATCTTATTACTACGGCACAACCTAGATCTATCCTCGCTTTTATGCCTAGCTATAAGGCTTTAAAGAAAAGCGCTTCTTGGGAGGCAACCCAATTTTATTTTTAGTTTTTTGTGTTTTTATTCTGTTAGGGAATAAATAACCCATCTACCTTCTGTTTGGATGTGGTTTTGTGTTTTAATTAGTGTTTGTG
>NW_025250540.1:0-2163 GCF_018294505.1 Triticum aestivum | reverse complement strand
AGGTTATTGAACCGTCTCTTCAACTAGTGTGTGACAGGGCACAGGGAGTTGTTCCTGTGGCACCTACACCAATTGAAGTGGAAGCTTATGATATTGATCATGAAACTTCGGATCAAGTCACTCCCAAACCTCGTAGGATGACAAGGATGCGTACTACTTCAGAGTGGTACGTAATCCTGTCTTGAAGGTCATGTTGCTAGACAACAATGAACCTACGAGCTATGGAGAAGCGATGGTGGGCCCGGATTCCGATAAATGGCTTGAGGCCATAAAATCCGAGAGAGGATCCATGTATGAAAACAAAGTGTAGACTTTGGCAGAACGGCTCGATGGTCGTAAGGCTAATGAGTACAGATGGATTTCAAAAGGAAGACGGACAATGATGGTAAATGTCACCATTAAGAAAGCTCAACTTGTCGTTAAGATGTTTTCCGACAAGTTCAAGGAGTTGACTACGATGAGATTTTCTCATTCGTAGCGATGCTAAGAGTCTGTTGGAATTATATTAGCGATTACTGCATTATTTATGAAATCTTGCAGATAGGATGTCAAAACATTGTTTCCTCGACGATTTTAATGAGGAAAGGTTGTATGTGATACAACCGGAAGGTTTTGTCAATCCCGAAAGATGCTAATAAGTATGCAAAGCTCCAGCAATCCTTCTAAGGACTGGAGTGAGCATCTCGGAATTGGAATGTATGCTTTGATGATGATCAAAAATTTTGGGTTTGTACAAAGTTTATGAGAAACTTGTATTTCCAAAGAAGTGAGTGGGAGCACTATAGAATTTCTGATGAGTATATGTTGTTGACATATTGTTGATCAGAAATGACGTAGAATTTCTGGAAAGCATATAGGGTTATTTTGAAAGTGTTTTTCAATGGAAAGCCTGGATTAAGCTACTTGAACATTGAGCATCAAGATCTATAAGGATAGATCAAAATGCTTAATAATACTTTCAAATGAGCACATACCTTGACATGATCTTGAAGGTGTTCAAGATGGACCAGTCAAAGAAGGAGTTCTTGCCTGAGTTGTAAGGTACGAAGTTAAGACTTAAAGCTCGACCACGGCAGAATAGATAGAAAGGACGAAGGTCGTCCCCTATGCTTAAGACGTAGGCTCTTCAGTATGTTATGCTGTGTACCGCACCTGAAGTGTGCCTTGCCATGAGTCAGTCAAGGGGTACAAGAGTGATCCAAGAATGGCTCACAGGACAGCGGTCAAAGTTATCCTTAGTAACTAGTGGACTAAGGAATTTTCTCGATTATGGAGGTGGTAAAAGAGTTCGTCGTAAAGGTTACGATGATGCAAGCTTGACACCTATCCGGATAGCTCTGAGTAGAGAGACCGGATACATATAATGGAGCAATAATTTAGAATAGCTCCAAGTAGAACAGTTGTTTGGAATAGCACCAAATAGAGCGTGGTAGCTGCATCTAGGAGATGACATAGAGATTTGTAAAGCACACACGGATCTGAAAGGTTCAGACCTGTTGACTAAAACCTCTCTCACAAGCAACATGATCAAACATAAAACTCATTGAGTGTTAATCACATAGTGATGTGAACTAGAATACTGACTCTAGTAAACTCTTGGGTATTAGTCACATGGCGATGTGACCTGTGAGTGTTAATCACATGGCGATGTGAACTAGATTATTGACTCTAGTGCAAGTGGGAGACTGTTGGAAATATGCCCTAGAGGCAATAATAAAAGTATTATTATTATATTTCCTTGTTCATGATAATTGTCTTTTATTCATGCTATAACTGTATTATCCGGAAATCGTAATACATGTGTGAATACATAGACCACAATATGTCCCTAGTGAGCCTCTAGTTGACTAGCTCATTGTGATCAACAGATAGTCATGGTTTCCTGGCTATGGACATTGGATGTCGTTGATAACGGGATCACATCATTAGGAGAATGATGTGATGGACAAGACCCAATCCTAAGACTAGCACAAAAGATCGTGTAGTTCATTTGCTAGAGCTTTGCCAATGTCAAGTATCTCTTCCTTCGACCATGAGAGCGTGTAACTCCTGGATACCGTAGGAGTGCTTTGGGTGTATCAAACGTCACAATGTAACTGGGTGACTATAAAGGTGCACTACAGGTATCTCCGAAAGTATCTATTGTTTTATGCGGATCGAGAC
>NW_025250539.1:0-2163 GCF_018294505.1 Triticum aestivum | reverse complement strand
AAATATTAGAAAGAATGTACCCTTCTATCCAAATCCAATTTGCATCGATAAAATAAATCCAAATTCCAGTAGTAGATGAATAATTGCAAATTTGTGTGTGTACGAGATTAGAATAACTTCAAAATAACTGACATAATTTTGTATTTTTCCTGATCAGAAAAATACATGAAAAAGAAAGGAGGTAGAATTTTTTTTGGATTTATGGTTAAAGAAGAAAAAGAAGAAAACAGGGGTTCTGTTGAATTTCAAGTATTCAGTTTCACCAATAAGATACGGAGACTTGCTTCACATTTGGAATTACACAAAAAAGATTTTTCATCGGAAAGAGGTCTACGAAGACTTTTGGGAAAACGTCGACGTTTGCTGGCTTATTTGGCAAAGAAAAACAGAGTACGTTATAAGAAATTAATCGGTCAGTTGAATATTCGGGAGCAGTAATTTAATCGTTCAATTTTTTTTCTTGTTTTATTATTTTTTTAGTAGTCTTATAGTAGTCTTAGATTTTTCATTTTGATGAGCCTCGCTTTGAGGAATTCATGGAATAATCCATTTTCATGGAATAATGAATTAAGGAAGAAAGGATATGAGTCTACCGCTTACAAGAAAAGATCTCATGATAGTCAATATGGGCCCTCAACACCCATCAATGCATGGTGTTCTTCGACTGATTGTTACTCTCGATGGTGAGGATGTTATTGATTGTGAACCCATATTAGGCTATTTACACAGAGGAATGGAAAAAATCACGGAAAACCGAACTATTATACAATACTTACCTTATGTAACAAGGTGGGATTATTTAGCTACTATGTTTACAGAAGCAATAACAGTAAATGCACCAGAATTCTTGGAGAATATTCAAATACCACAAAGAGCCAGCTATATTAGGGTAATTATGTTAGAATTAAGCCGGATAGCTTCTCACTTGCTATGGCTTGGACCTTTTATGGCGGATCTCGGCGCACAGATTCCTTTTTTCTATATTTTTAGAGAGAGAGAGAATTAATATATGATCTATTTGAAGCTGCTACAGGTATGCGAATGATGCACAATTACTTTCGCATCGGAGGAGTAGCCGCCGATCTACCTTATGGATGGATCGAGAAATGTTTAGATTTCTGTGATTATTTTTTACGCGGAGTTGTTGAATATCAACAACTTATTACACAGAATCCAATTTTTTTAGAGCGAGTTGAAGGAGTAGGTTTTATTAGCGGAGAAGAAGCAGTAAATTGGGGCTTATCGAGACCGATGTTACGAGCTTCTGGAATACAATGGGATCTTCGTAAAGTAGATCCTTATGAGTCTTACAACCAATTTGATTGGAAAGTCCAATGGCAAAAAGAAGGTGATTCGTTAGCTCGCTATTTAGTACGAGTTGGTGAAATGAGGGAATCCATCAAAATAATTCAACAAGCTGTAGAAAAAATTCCTGGAGGACCTTATGAGAATTTAGAAGTCCGACGCTTTAAGAAAGAAAAGAATTCTGAATGGAATGATTTTGAGTATAAATTTCTTGGTAAAAAACCTTCCCAATTTTGAATTGTCAAGAGAAGAGCTTTATGTAAGAGTAGAAGCCCCAAAAGGTGAATTAGGGATTTATCTAGTAGGAGATGATAGCCTTTTCCCCTGGAGATGGAAAATCCGTCCACCCGGGTTTATTAATTTGCAAATTCTTCCTCACCTAGTTAAAAAAATGAAATTGGCTGATATCATGACGATATTAGGTAGTATAGATATCATTATGGGGGAAGTTGATCGTTGAAATGATAATAGATAGGGTAGAGGTAGAAACTATCAATTCTTTTTGGAATTTGGAATTATTAAAAGAAGTCTATGGACTGATATCGATTCTACCCATTTTGACCCTCCTTTTGGGAATAACAATAGAGGTACTCGTAATTGTGTGGTTAGAAAGAGAAATATCTGCGTCGATACAACAACGTATTGGTCCTGAATATGCTGGCCCCCTGGGCCTGCTTCAAGCTATAGCAGATGGGACTAAGCTACTTTTTAAAGAAGATATTCTGCCATCCCGAGGAGATATTTCTTTATTTAGCATTGGACCCTCTATAGCAGTCATATCAGTTTTATTAAGTTTTTTAGTTATCCCTTTGGGATATCATTTTGTTTTAGCCGATCTTAGTATTGGTGTATTTTTAT
>NW_025250538.1:0-2163 GCF_018294505.1 Triticum aestivum | reverse complement strand
AGTATTGATGGGATTCGACCACACCTGCAATTCGCATGCATATTGCCTGCTAATCGGCTAACTGACGTTTGACGTCTAACGTGCACAATTAGCTTTATATACGAGCACCGTCCTAATTAAAATAGAAATCAAAACCAGAAAAGGGTTCGTGAAAAGGTGGAAGCCGGGTTCGAACCATCCAGCCACAATGACACATAAAAAGATAAACACAATTTATCTTATGTATTTTGCTTTTGTTTTTTCTATGTAAGAAAACAACTTATATTCTAGATAATTTTTTTGGACAGATTGACTAGATTTCTGTTTTGAATTAGAGTATTTTTCGGAATGAATGTATATATTTTTTACGGACAAAGCAACCAATTTCCGTTAGAGTATCTGTAGCAGACCCCTTATATGCGGACCCTTATAGTGTGTTTACAGTGTCTGTTCAGACAACCTTTTGGCGCAAAACCACAAACTGGCGATTATTTTAAGGGTCGGCGCGATATGAGGGATTTGCTAGAGATGCGCTTAGAATTCAAAAAAATATATTAGAAAATCTAGATAAAACATAATATAGTGCAGAATGAATGAATGGAGGGCTTTTGTATGAAGTATTAAAAAACTTGAGGGTGTTTCTATAAAAAATATCACATGCACAATGATTCAGCCACTGACAATGGGCCCCGGCCACGCTGGCATGCTATGTAGGCAGTGAATACATCCATGTACAGGAAATGTGACCGTATTTGCACGTCCACGCAAGTTTGATGACCAGAAACACGTATTTTGCAAGTTTATGCACCAAACTGACCATCACGTGCAAGTTCTATGACTCCCATCCCATAAAAAAAGGCATCTGACACGTTCATTGTTGTAATGGAACAAATAAAGCCTCCAACTGTTTGTGTAAAAAAAAGAAGGAAAGTCTCCATCCCCTAAAATACTCCCACAAAAAAGGGAAAACAAAATCCACGATCATGCTGATCTCCCGTAAAAGTCTCCATCAACAAAACTGCCAAATAAAATCTCCATGGACTACTCCACTTTGACGTAGCCTCCTTCCTTTCAATCATGCTCTCCTACCAATGGCTGGAGACAATTCTTCTCCATGAAATCAGGTGTGCGCTCTCGACTCTCCTAATCGTGTTCCTCTTGAACCTTTGAATCTCACCTTGCAAGAAATCCATCAGCTATGTTACGTGTTCCACCTCAAGCTTTCAATCTCAATTTTTAAGTAGAGCAACCAATCGTGTGTCTGTACATCATCTGTTCTCCCCGCCATGGGCGGTGCCATTAGTGTACCACCAAGCCCTGGTTGTCCTGCATCAATCTGAAAAATAGGTATGATCCAATCCATCTTCTCCTATTGTAATCATGTTTCTCTCAACCTAGGAAACATGATTGTTATCATCCATCGAACATAGGTGATTCAGATTTTGTAAAAGGTTCAGATTTTGCACCGGCCAGTGTGTTGCTTAGTACGAGAGTAGGAAATAATCTGAGTACGTATATGTACACAGTACCAGCCATCAGGATACATCTATCGACGGGATCAAGGTAGCGGTGCTGCTTTAGCCTCCCTGCTCCATGCCTAGGTTGGCCATTGTACCTCCTGAATTTCGCCTCTTGCAGTGCCCAATGGAGAGGTGCAGCTTAGCCATCAACAATTTGATCCTTGGATTTGAAAACGAAGAATCCTCAGCAGGAAATGCATTGCGAGGCCAAGGGATCGCTAGCTATGTTTGCTAATATAAATTCTCACGTGTCTTCTCTGATTTTGGTTATTTGTACATTCCCTGAAAATTACAAGGCCATTGTACCATGCAAATTCGATCCTCTATATAAATGAAACCCTTAAAAATCACTTCTCTTATCTAAATATCTTCGTCAGACATACTGTTACGCTCTTCTGAATTAGCAGAGATTTCGATGATAATTAATTTGCAAGAATGCCGAAGTCAGTACCATGTATTATATGTTATAAAGTAATTTGTGTGAGCAACTTATCTCTGCACAACTTTCTAGATAATTCATACAAGAGTTCTGTTTTTCAAGTGCACTGCACAGTACACACAATGGTGCTAACTGTGGCGCACATACTAGATTCACTGTTTACTTCTCTCTTGCTGCACTGATATTTGTAGGCTTAAGATTGTTCAAGGAATATTCACATTTTTT
>NW_025250537.1:0-2163 GCF_018294505.1 Triticum aestivum | reverse complement strand
TTGTTTCAGATCGTGATACTAAATTTCTTAGCCACTTTTGGAGATGTTTATGGGCTAAGTTGGGGACTAAACTGCTTTTTAGTACTACTTGTCACCCCCAAACTGATGGACAAACTGAAGTAGTCAATAGAACGTTGTCTACTATGCTTAGGGCTGTTTTGAAGAATAATAAGAAAATGTGGGAGGAATGCTTGCCTCATATTGAATTTGCTTATAATCGTTCATTACATTCTACTACTAAGATGTGCCCTTTTAAAGTTGTGTATGGTTTCCTACCTCGTCCACCTATTGATTTGTTGCCTCTTCCATCTTCGGAGAAGGTTAATTTTGATGCTAAACAACGTGCTGAGTTGATTTTAAAAATGCATGAGTTAACTGATGAGGACATGACTACCTTGGATATGACCAAAAAAATTGCATATATGCATATTTGTCAGGTGATTTCTAGTGCAAACTATTCAATAATCTATTTATGTTATCCAGAACAAAAATACTTCACACACTTTTGTGTTTTGTCTAATTGCAGGTGTATGGGACATTTGTACAATCCACATATGAAGATAAGGAAGAAAGAGATGTTTATTTGCTGTCCAAAAATTTCTCTCACGTCACTTTTGGCCCAAGAGAAGATAGAGTCCAAGTCTCTCACGTTCTGGATTCAAATTCGGACTGCACAGACACACCTGACTCAAAACGCACACAAGTTTTTCATACGGACTCCGAATTGGGTGATTCTTTTTTTGTTGGAAACTAGATTTCGTGCACTTTCCAACCCAGTTGGAATCACCTTCAAATTCGTCCGGAGCGTTGAGTTGTGGACGAAACAATCTGATGCTGCAGCAGAATCCGAGTCAAACTACAAGTCCAAAGGTGTTACATCACCTCCACTTGGGCCCATTGGCCTTGTACGACCTAGATTTAGTTTTAGGCTGCCTTGGGACGTCCTCCCACCTCCTTGGCCGCCACCCCTTGCTCCTATATAAGTAGATCCATCTAGTAGCTTTTCCTTGGGATTTGTTTAGTTAAAAGTTAGCCATTGCAACTTCGTGTACTTCGTTTGTGTCCAACGACCAGACCAAGACCGTTACGGATCCCCACCATTATCAATACTTCATATATATTCGCAATATTCAGATTGCTTTATCATATTCTTGCTCGTTCTTCGATTGCTTGCAGGAATAGACCTTCGTGGTCAGGCTGACCGTGCTTCCAGCATCGTCAGTAACCTCTCGGAGTTGGTTTAGCGATTGCTAAGGCGCAACGTCGTGCACGTTTGTAGTCGGATCGTCAAAGTCATCTCCACCAAATCGATAGTTATCATCTCATCAAAAGATCGGGACACCCTCGCCTCTATCACGGTGTGTTATTACAAGATGGCAAACCTGTTGCATACTTTTCTGAAAAATTGAGTGGGCCTAGTCTGAATTATTCTACTTATGATAAAGAATTATATGCTCTTGTTCGGACTTTAGAAACATGGCAACATTATTTATGGCCCAAAGAATTTGTTATACATTCTGATCATGAATCTTTGAAACATATTAAAAGTCAAGCTAAATTGAATCATAGACATGCTAAATGGGTTGAATTCATTGAGACTTTTCCTTATGTCATTAAACACAAGAAGGGAAAAGAAATGTTATTGCTGATGCATTGTCTCGCCACTATACTATGCTTTCACAACTTGACTTCAAAATATTTGGTTTTGAGACCATCAAAGATCAATATGTGCATGATGCTGATTTTAAAAATGTAATGCAGAATTGTAAAGAAGGAAGAATGTGGAACAAGTTCGTCGTTAACGATGGATTTGTGTTTCGTGCTAACAAGCTATGCATTCCAGCTAGCTCCGTTCGTCTTTTGTTGTTGCAGGAGGCGCATGGAGGAGGATTAATGGGACACTTTGGCGTGAAGAAGACGGAGGACGTACTTGCTACACATTTCTTTTGGCCAAAGATGAGACGGGATGTTGAGCGTTTTATTGCTCGATGCACTACATGTCAAAAAGCTAAGTCACGACTCAATCCTCATGGTTTATATATGCCTTTGCCTGTACCTAGTGTTCCTTGGGAGGATATATCTATGGACTTTGTTTTAGGTTTACCTCGAACAAAGAAGGGGAGGGATAGCATATTTGTTGTCGTGGATAGATTCTCGAAAATG
>NW_025250536.1:0-2163 GCF_018294505.1 Triticum aestivum | reverse complement strand
TGGGTGATTATAAAGATGCTCTACAGGTGTCTCCAAAGGTGTTTGTTGGGTTGGCATAGATCGAGATAAGGAATTGTCACTCCATGTATCGGAGTGGTATCTATGGGCCCTCTCGATAATGCACATCACTATAATGAGTTAGTTGCGGGATGATGCATTACGGAACGATTAAAGAGACTTGCCGGTAATGAGATCGAACTAGGTATGATGATACCGACGATCGAATGCCGGGCAAGTAGCATACCGATGACAAAGGAAACAACGTATGCTTTTATGCGGTTTGACCGATAAAGTTCTTCGTAGAATATGTAGGAACCAATATGAGCATCCAGGTTCCGCTATTGGTTATTGACCGGAGATGAGTCTCCGTCATGTCTACATAGTTCTCGAGCCCGTAGGGTCCGCACGCTTAACGTTCGATGATGATCGGTATTATGAGTTTATGTGTTTTGATGTACCAAAGGTTGTTCGGAGTCCCGGATGTGATCACGGACATGACGAGGAGTCTCAAAATGGTCGAGACATGAAGATCGATATATTGGAAGGCTATGTTTGGACACCGGAATGGTTCCGGATGAGTTCGAGCATTTTTCGGAGTACCAGGAGGTTACCGGAACCCCCCGGGGAGTCAATGAGCCTTATTAGAGGGCCGGCCCTCCCCTCCATAGATTTCCACCTCGGTCATATCGTTGTAGTGCTTAGGCGAAGCCCTGCGTCGGTAACTTCATCATCACCGTCATCACGCCGTCGTGCTGACGAAACTCTCCCTCGACCTCAGCTGGATCTAGAGTTCGTGGGACGTCACCGAGCTGAACGTGTGCAGATCGCGGAGGTGCCATACGACTACATCAACCGCTTTGTCATAACACTTCCGATTTCGGTCTACGAGGGTACATGGACAACACTCTCCCCTCTCGTTGCTACGCATCACCTAGAGAGATCTTTCGTGATCGTAGGAATTTTTTTGAAATTACTGCGTTCCCCAACACCCAGGTCGAGGGAGGAGCGGGAGAGGAGGAAGCCGAGCAGGTGCACCCTACCGCCACCGTCCTTGGGGGCCAAACAGGCTTCTTCGCCGGTCCCCTCTAGCGACGGCGAGGAGAATGGAGGGGAGGGGGGCCGACGTGTTGTGTTTCTTCGCGAACGGTAATCATCCTAGCATGTTTTTTTTTCGAAAAGGGGGGCTCCCCGGCCTCTGCATTAGAACGATGCATACGGCCAACTTTATAAAAATGCAAATAGCATGTAGAGATTGAACAGAACAGAACATCTGAAACGATGTCATATGGTATAACAGAAACTTGTAATGTGGATTGCGTCTGTTTTATTCTGCAAAGCTACAAGTAAATTTGACGAATGTCAACTTGGAAGGGGCACTGGTGACACGTGAGGAAAGGCTAGAAACGTTGTACCCTGCTCTGGGCGACAGCTTCATGCTATATTGACAGGGGGCACAACTCCCTCGATACACGTACGCAGTTGGGGTTTACATCCTGCAGAATAAGGGATAAATTATGGAAATTTTTCTTTTTGAAATGGAACACTTGTTTTCCATCTATTACACTGCAGAATTAGAGACCTTTTACGATACATCAAGATAATTTGAACTGTTCATTTTTGTGGTTAGCCAATACTTGAGGGCATTTTTGTGGTTATCCACAGATTTTCGGTAGTATATTAAATACTTGCGGGCATTTTCGGTAGTTTATTAATCATATAGGCAGATTCAGGCAAGCAGATTCATGTGTGCATATGTCAGTCGGAATCGATCTAGCGAACGGAAGCGATCAACCTGCGGGCTGCTATGTACGTGCACGTTCAACCTACATACGTGTATTGCGTCGTACAGCTTGGGGCAGGAACAGTCAGCTTACTTCGTCGTCCTCCTCACCGCGTCGTACAAGGTTGTCGCGGAAGAACTCAGCCAGCGCCGATGTGGCAGCTGGCTTCGTTGGGTTCCGACGATGTCGCCGTTCTCATCACTTCAGCCTCCACAGGAGGTGCTGATGCTCTTGAGCTGCGATCATGGGTCCGCCACTTGCGCTTGAACCACGCCAGTTCGAGCTCATCGCTCCGGCAGCCCGAGGGATCAGTGGCGACGTGGGTTGTAGGCGCAGCCGCTCGTGCCTACAAGCTATTTTGTGTTGATTTGTGCATGCACTT
>NW_025250535.1:0-2163 GCF_018294505.1 Triticum aestivum | reverse complement strand
GAGAGAGAGAGAGAGAGAGAGATCAAACACATAGCTACTGGTACATACCCTCAGCCACGAGGGTGAACTACTCCCTCCTCCGGTGATGGATCCCCCCTCCGGCAGGGCACCGAAACGGTGTCTAGATTGGTTTTTCATGGCTCTGGAGACTTGTGGCGGTGGAACTCCCGATCTAGGTTTCTTTTTGGGGGTTTCTGTAATTATATGAATTTTTGGTGCCGGTTCCACGTCAGGGGGGTCTCCGAGTCAGCCATGAGGTAGGGGCACGCTCCCTGGGGGGGCACCCCCCACCCTCGTGGATGAATCGGGACTCTTCTGGCCCGACTATTTTGCTTTGGGGGCTTCTTCTAGTCCATAAAAAATCTCCATAAATTGGCAGGTCAATTGGACTCCGTTTGGTAATCCTTTTCGGTAGAACTCAAAAACAAGGAAAAAACAGAAACTGGCACTGGGCTCTAGGTTAATAGGTTAGTCCCAAAAATCATATAAAATAGCATCTAAATGCATATCAAACATCCAAGATAGTTAATATAATAGCATGGAACAATCAAAAATTATAGATACGTTTGGAGACATATCAAGCATCCCCAAGCTTAATTCCTGCTCGTCCTCGAGTAGGTAAATGATAAAAATCAATGTAATCTTCTTTATTGTGGCAAGAATATTGAGATCCATAAGATTCAAAACAAAAGTTTAATATTGACATAAAAATAATAATACTTCAAGCATGCTAACAAAGCTATTATGTCTTCTCAAAATAACATGGCGAAAGAAAGTTTATCCCTACAAAATCATATAGTCTGGCTTTGCTCCATCTTCATCACACAAAATATTCATATCATGCAAAACCCCGGTTTCAGACAAGCAATTGTTTCACACTTTAGTATTCTCAAAAAAATTACAACTTTCATGCAATACATGAGCATGAACCATGGACATGGCACTATAGGTGGAATAGAATTATGGTTGTGGAGAAGACAAAAAAGAGAAGATAGTCTCACATCAACTAGGGGTATCAACGGGCTATGGAGATGCCCATCAATAGATATCGAGTAGGGATTGCCATGCAACAGATGCACTAGAGCTGCAAGTGTATGAAAGCTCAAAAAGGAACTAAGTGGGTGTGCATCCAACTCGCTTGCTCACGAAAACCTAGGGCGATTTGAGGAAGCCAATCATTGAAATATACAAGCCAAGTTCTATAATGAAAAATTCCCGCTAGTATCTGAAAGTGACAATAATGGAGACTCTCCATCATGAAGATCATGGTGCTACCTTGAAGAACAAGTGTGGTAAAAGGATAGTAGCATTGCCCCTTCTCTCATTTTCTCTCATTTTTTTAATTATTTTTTTGTTTCTTTGTTCGGGCCTTCTCATTTTTTGGCCTCTTTTTTTATTTATTTTTATTTTTTTCGTTCGGAGTCTCATCCCGACTTGTGGGGTAATCATAGTCTCCATCATCCTTTCCTCACTGGGACAATGCTCTAATAATGAGGATCAACACACTTTTATTTACTTACAACTCAAGAATTACAACTAAATACTTAGAATAAAATATGACTCTATGTGAATGCCTCCGGCAGTGTACCGGGATGTGCAATGAATCAAGAGTGACATGTATGAAAGAATTATGAATGGTGGCTTTGCCGCAAATACGATGTCAACTACATGATCATGCAAAGCAATATGACAATGACGGAACGTGTCATAATAAACGGAATGGTGGAAAGTTGCATGGCAATATATCTCGGAAAGGCGATGGAAATGCCATAATAGGTAGGTATGGTGGCTGTTTTGAGGAAGGTATATGGTTGGTGTATGGTACCGGCAAAAGTATTGCGCACAAGAGAGGCTAGCAATGGTGGAAAGGTGAGAGTGCGTATAATCCATGGACTCAACATTAGTCATAAAGAACTCACATACTTACTGCAAAAATCTATAAGTCATGAAAACCAAGCACTACGCGCGTGCTCCTAGGGGAAGGGTTGGTAGGAGTTAACCATCACGCGATTACGACCACCACACAAAGGATGACAGTCAATAAATAATTCATGCTCTGACTTCATCACATAATGGTTCACCATTTGTGCATGCTATGGGAATCACAAACTTTAACACAAGTATCTCTCAAATTCACAACTACTCCACTAGCATGACTCTAAT
>NW_025250534.1:0-2163 GCF_018294505.1 Triticum aestivum | reverse complement strand
TGACTCTAGTGCAAGTGGGAGACTGTTGGAAATATGCCCTAGAGGCAATAATAAATGGTTATTATTATATTTCTTTGTTCATGGTAATTGTCTATTGTTCATGCTATAATTGTATTGTCCGGAAATCGTAATACTGTTGGAAATATGCCCTAGAGGCAATAATAAATAGGTTATTATTATATTTCCTTGTTCATGATAATTGTTTATTATCCATGCTAGAATTGTATTGATAGGAAACTCAGATACATGTGTGGATACATAGACAACACCATGTCCCTAGTAAGCCTCTAGTTGACTAGCTCGTTGATCAATAGATGGTTACGGTTTCCTGGCCATGGCCATTGGATGTCGTTGATAACGGGATCACATCATTAGGAGAATGATGTGATGGACGAGACCCAATCCTAAGCCTAGCACAAGATCGTGTAGTTCGTTTGCTCAGAGCTTTTCTAATGTCAAGTATCAGTTCCTTAGACCATGAGATTGTGCAACTCCCGGATACCGTAGGAATGCTTTGGGTGTACCAAACGTCACAACGTAACTGGGTGACTATAAAGGTGCACTACAGGTATCTCCGAAAGTGTCTGTTGGGTTGGCACGAATCGAGACTGGGATTTGTCACTCCGTGTAAACGGAGAGGTATCTCTGGGCCCACTCGGTAGGACATCATCATAATGTGCACAATGTGACCAAGGAGTTGATCACGGGATGATGTGAGTTACGGAACGAGTAAAGAGACTTGCCGGTAACGAGATTGAACAAGGTATCGGGATACCGACGATCGAATCTCGGGCAAGTAACATACGATAGACAAAGGGAATTGTATACAGGATTGATTGAATCCTCGATATCGTGGTTCATCCGATGAGATCATCGAGGAGCATGTGGGAGCCAACATGGGTATCCAGATCCCGCTGTTGGTTATTGACCGGAGAGTCGTCTCGGTCATGTCTGCGTGTCTCCCGAACCCGTAGGGTCTACACACTTAAGGTTCGGTGACGCTAGGGTTATAGAGATATTAGTATGCGGTAACTCGAAAGTTGTTCGGAGTCCCGGATGAGATCCCGGACGTCACGAGGAGTTCTGGAATGGTCCGGAGGTAAAGATTTATATATGGGAACTCTTATTTTGGTCGCCGAAAAAGTTTCGCACTTTATCGGTATTGTACCGGGAGTGCCGAAAGGGGTCCGGGGGTCCACCAAGGGGGTCCACCAGCCCCGGGGGGCACATGGGCTGTAGGGGGTGCGCCTTGGCCTATATGGGCCAAGGGCACCAGCCCCAAGAGGCCCATGCGCCAAGAGATAAGGAAAAGGGAGAGTCCTAAAGGGGGAAGGCACCTCCGAGGTGCCTTGGGGAGGAAGGACTCCTCCCTGGCCGCACCCTTCCTTGGAGGAAGGGCCAAGGCTGCGCTCCCCCCCTCTCCCTGGCGCCTCCCTCTCCATCCCGTGACACCTCTTCCTCCCCGCTTGCGCTTGACGAAGCCCTGCCGGGATCCCGCTACTTCCACCACCATGCCGTCGTGCTGCTGGATCTCCATCAACCTCTCCTTCCCCCTTGCTAGATCAAGAAGGAGGAGACGTCGCTGCTCCGTACGTGTGTTGAACGCGGAGGTGCCGTCCGTTCGGCGCTAGGATCATCGGTGATTTGGATCACGACGAGTACGACTCCATCAACCCCGTTCTCTTGAACGCTTCCGCTCGCAATCTACAAGGGTATGTAGATGCACTCCCTTCCCCTCGTTGTTAGATTACTCCATAGATTGATCTTGGTGATGCGTAGAAAATTTTGAATTTATGCTACGTTCTCCAACAGTGGCATCATGAGCTAGGTCTATGCATAGTTTCTATGCACGAGTAGAACACAAAGCAGTTGTGGGCGTAGATGTTGCCAATTCTTCTTGCCGCTACTAGTCTTATCTTGTTTCGGCGGCATTGTGGGATGAAGCGGCCCGGACCGACCTTACACGTACGCTTACGTGAGACAGGTTCCACCGACTAACATGCACTAGTTGCATAAGGTGGCTAGCGGGTGTCTGTCTCTCCCACTTTAGTCGGAACGGATTCGATGAAAAGGGTCCTTATGAAGGGTAAATAGAAATTGGCATATCACGTTGTGGTTTTACGTAGGTAAGAAAACGTTCTTGATAGAAACCCATACAAGCCA
>NW_025250533.1:0-2163 GCF_018294505.1 Triticum aestivum | reverse complement strand
CAAGTAGACCGACTCCTGCCTGCATCTACTACTATTACTCCACACATCGACCGCTATCCAGCATGCATCTAGAGTATTAGGTTCATAAGAACAGAGTAACGCTTTAAGCAAGATGACATGATGTAGAGGGATAAACTCATGCAATATGATATAAACCCCATCTTGTTATCCTCGATGGCAACAATACAATACGTGCCTTGCTGCCCCTACTGTCACTGGGAAAGGACACCGCAAGATTGAACCCAAAGCTAAGCACTTCTCCCATTGCAAGAAAGATCAATCTAGTAGGCCAAACAAAACTGATAATTCGAAGAGACTTGCAAAGATAACCAATCATACATAAAAGAATTCAGAGAAGATTCAAATATTGTTCATAGATAAACTTGATCATAAAACCACAATTCATCGCTCTCAACAAACACACCGCAAAATAAGATTACATCGAATAGATCTCCATAAGAGAAGGGGAGAACATTGTATTGAGATCCAAAAAGAGAGAAGAAGCCATCTAGCTAATAACTATGGACCCGAAGGTCTGAGGTAAACTACTCACACATCATCGGAGAGGCTATGGTGTTGATGTAGAAGCCCTCCGTGATCGATGCCCCCTCCGGCGGAGCTCCGGAACAGGCCCCAAGATGGGATCTCATGGGTACAGAAGGTTGCGGCGGTGGAATTAGGTTTTTGGCTCTGTATCTGGTAGTTTGGGGGTACGTAGGTATATATAGGAGGAAGGAGTACGTCGGTGGAGCAACAGGGGGCCCACGAGGGTGGAGGGCGTGCCCTGGGGGGTAGGCGTGCCCCCCTACCTCGTGTCCTCCTGGTTGATGTCTTGACTTAGGGTCCAAGTCCTCTGGATCACGTTCCCAAAGGTTTCATTCCGTTTGGACTCCGTTTGATATTCTTTTTCTGCGATACTCTGAAATAGGCAAAAAAACAACAATTCTGGGCTGGGCCTCCGGTTAATAGGTTAGTCCCAAAAATAATATAAAAGTGTATAATAAAGCCCACTAATGTCAAAAACAGAATATAATATAGCATGGAACAATCAAAAATTATAGATACGTTGCAGACGTATCAAGTGTAAAGTAAAAAACATGAGAAGAGGCAGTTGTTGACCGTGGCCTACCCCCTCTGTCGGTGCCGGCCAACTTCCTAGAACGGCACCGAGAGAGAACTTTAAAGAGTGTAAAGTAAAAATCATGAGAGAAGCATTTGTTGACCGTGGCCTACCCCCTCTCTCGGTGCCGGTCAACTTTCTAGACCGGCACCGAGAGAGAACTTTAAAGAGTGTAAAGTAATAAACATGAGAAGAAGCAGTTGTTGACCGTGGCCTACCCCCTCTCTCGGTGCCGGTCAACTTCCTAGACTGCCGGGGCCACCAGATAGCCCATGCATATACATGTGATAGCCTCCTTTGACAACACAAGAAGTTTCGAGGCCAACGGAGCAACAGGACTAATACGTCTCCAACGTATTTATAATTTTTTATTGTTCCATGCTATTATATATTCTGTTTTGGATGTTTAATGGTCTTATTTATACACTTTTATATTATTTTTGGGACTAACCTATTAACCGGAGGCCCAACCCAAATTGTTGTTTTTTTGCCTATTTCACTGTTTCGCAGAAAAAGGATATCAAACGGGGTCCAAATGGAATGAAACCTTCGGGAACGTGATTTTTGGAACAAACGTGATCCAGAGGACTTGGAGTGGACGTCAAGCAACAGACGAGGAAGCCACGAGGTAGGGGGCGCGCCTACCCCCTCCCTCCCCCAGGCGCGCCCTCCACCCTTATGGGCCCCTCGTGGCTCCGCCGACCTACTTCTTCCTCCTATATATACCTATGTACCCCCAAACCATCAGAAGCGACCATGAAAACCTAATTCCACCGCCACAACCTTCTGTACCCGTGAGATCCCACCTTGGGGCCTTTTCCGGCGTCCTGCCGGATGGGGCATTGATAACGGAGTGCTTCTACATCAACACCATAGCCTCTCCGATGATGTGTGACTAGTTTACCTCAGACCTTCGGGTCCATACTTATTAGCTAGATGGCTTCTTCTCTCTCTTGGGATCTCAATACAAAGTTCTCCTCGATTCTCTTGGAGATCTATTCGATGTAATCTTCTTTTGCGGTGTGTTTGTCGAGATCCGATGA
>NW_025250532.1:0-2163 GCF_018294505.1 Triticum aestivum | reverse complement strand
TAAGGAATCATGCAAACGTTAACCATCTCTGTGTTATGTACCAATAAACTTGTGACGAATGAATCTCATAGCATAACATCATGCCGGGTCGATTCAACACAAATGTTCTCTTAACATTATGCCCTCAAGGTTGCTGACATAGACATGCCCATGATCAGGAAAACATAACCATCATGCAACACTTGAGCTAGTCTTAGAGGCCAGACTAGGAATACATTTTATCGTTTATTATTCCACACGTGCATATGAGTCTTCCTCCGAGCCTCGTGGTTATTGCAGACTCGAGAACCGTAGCAGTTATAGCATGGAACATAAACATAATTATGAACTCAGAGATAAATAATATCATTTATTATTGCCTCTAGGGCATATCTCCTACATGAATATCGCACTTTAATTTGATAATGGCATGGACCAGAATTTTCTAATCTATTTAGTTGCAAGGAGTGGACTTCTATTATGTACCATCACTAGTTTTATTAATGACGTACTCTGTCCTTTCAAATATATCAGGACAACGAGCAAGCGAGTCACGTTCGATTTTATTTGATCGCTATCATCAAGTCATGTTGCTTAGCTGCCATTCCATCGGCTAATAGAGGGAAATTAATTACACAAGGATGAATGCGTGTATTCCAAAATTTACTATGATGATTGAAATAATTATCCAACGAATTATCACCACAAATTCATTACTCTACATGGATCGTCTGTTGTGGACAACAAGGTAATCCATTATGCTCGAGAATCTAAGAACCATATCAAAATGCAAAATCCCCATGAGGCAGATGTAACATCAATACACTCGTCCTAAAATCGTCCATCGTGGAAAAAGAATCTAATCTCCAATGTTGGTACATACTAATTTAGCTTGCAACAAGTTATTGCATTTAGTTCGCTTGACTTGATATGGGGAAGCAAGTCTATTTACGTGTCGATTTGGTCAGGGTTTCTCGGTCATCATCATCATTGATATAGGGTTCGTGGAAGCACATGTACGAATCAATATAAAACTGGCGACATTTGATAGATCATTATATGTATGCCATCACATGCAATTTGAGACCTAAAGTTCATGTCCACACCAGAGAGAACAGGGTGACACGTCTCCAACGTATCTATATTCATATATTGTTATATGCTATCAATATTTAATACTTCATATGCTTTATATGCAACTTTAAATTATTTTGGGAACTACCCTATATTTAGTAGTTGGAGTGCACTTTCTATATTTTAATCAACAACATAATCATTTTCATCATGGTCTGAACTCAGGGAATTTTTTAATCAAAGCGACAATCTATATTTGATAATAAGCAAGTAACATCAAAATGTGTAAACAAAAATCACTATTGATTTTCAAGGAATAATGTTTTTATGTAATACCAATCAATACTCCTATTTCATATCATGTCCCATATCAATCGAGGATTTGGCATATTCAACATTTTATCATACACAACCTAGAGTTTCAGTCAAACAATTAATATTTATGATGAACCTTTTCAACTACTTAGCACTTTGTTTAATGATGAACTTACAAGAAGTGGTCTTTGCACTTATGATGGCAAATAGAATGATGCTGGGGATTTGTAAGAAGACAAAAATAAGAACGACTGTCATCAATGCGGTTGATCATTAGCAATTGAGGGTCCTTACAATCGGTATTACTATGAGGATTTACATGGATTGTCGTGAAACAGATACACTAGAACCATAAGTGTGTGAAAGCTCTCCTAATGTTACTAATCATGACGACATCAAGCATTTGAGAAAGCTCGTCGACGGAATATATGAGCCAATTTATGTAATGTAAAAAAATCCTACTAGCATATGAAATGAATAATATGAAAACTCTATATTTGAAATACATGGTGCTACTTTGAAGTAAAAGTGTGTATAAAGGATAGTATAGTGTGCCTCCTCTCTCCTTTTCTCTCTTTTTTATTTTTTTCTTTCTCTTTTTCTGGTGGGCTCTTTGACCTTTCTTGGTGCGGTAGATGTGGCGAAGTAGTAGATCCAACAAACGAGGAACCACCGAAAGCTGACGCCGGCATGACCGAAACTGGCAAAGAAACCATGTAGCAGCATATGGTGAATATCTTCACAACTGCTAGTTGTAGAGGCCAATTTCATGAAATTTCAGTGGCAGCCTTCGAA
>NW_025250531.1:0-2163 GCF_018294505.1 Triticum aestivum | reverse complement strand
GGGTGTAACCGACAATATTCACTCCACCAAACCAAAGCATAACTAGTGAAAGAACCAACCGCAACCTTAACCTTTTTATGTTCATTGAAATTATGGGAAGCAAATATATTTTTTATGTCGAACTCCCATTCAATATATAAAGCAGGTTTAAAACGGCCATTAAATGGTGGTATAGATATATTAACCTGATCATGTGCATTTGGATGTTTGTGCACCTCTCGTGACGGTTGTGGTATTTGCAAAGGTGGTGGCACGTCTCCCGCGATCGACAAAGCCCATGAATTGACTCTGGATCCTGTCATGATTAGTAGAACAAGAAACAAAACCCAAAAATAATGTTCCTATAACTACTAGGATGTGGTGGTAAAACGCTCACAGTAAAGCAAATATCAATGTCTTACAAGTTCTTACCATGCAGCAGGCGGTGATCGGCAACCAGCGGTGTCAAGTAACTCCGAATATTGAGTAAAGCGATTGCCAGGGGAGCGTCATATACACGGTGTAGAAATATGTGGAGCTGGGTTGGCTATATATGGTAGCAAAAGATTAGCAATAATCAATTCAAAGATGCAATGTTGAATAAATGCTCAACGACGGTACTGTGCTGGTCCTAGGCTAGACCAGACTAGAGACGCGAGCCTAGAACAGTAATGAGGTCACGGCGTAGCACAACTAGCATCAATGAAGGATACTAAGTAGCTCTTGACAGCAAGATATAAGTGAAGATCACAACGGCAGTGAAGATAATGATGAAAAACAACTGCCAAGCAGGATATACAACAACTCTCTCTCCAACTTTCCTCTTGAAAAGTTTGAGACAATTTTCTGATAAATTCTTTCAAAGAATGCTACTAACTCAAGCTTTCCAATGCAAAAAGAATCACTCAATTCCGAGTTTATATGAGGAGTCAAAGAATTCTAAAACTGGCCTGAAATATTGGAACAAGCTGTGTTCACGAACTTCGGAGGGCAAAAAGACCTATTTAGAAGCCGATTTTGAGGTGTCAAATATTGAACTAGCTTATGCAACTATTTAGATGCGGCTCATCGCTATCTTCAATTTGAGTACTCACGGAGCCAAAACGGACTTCGTATGAGGAAGATACACCTGTTTTACTGAACAGTGCGCAAAACAGATTCCAATCCGAATTCAGGTACGAGATTGATTCTAGATAGATCCAAATTTTTATTCTCTTTTTTTTTCTCACGCTTTTTTTTTCTTCTCTCTCTTTTTCTTTCCTTTTTTCTCTTTTTTTTCTCTATCTTTTTTTTCTCCCTCTTTCCAAGACAAACTAGATAAGATGCAGATTGGATCAGGCGAAGATGTGAATGACCTCAACTATGATTATGACAATGAACAGTGCATAGCACGTGGTGGAAATTAATAGATGGGATGGTGGACAGCGGAACGGATAATGATGCAGCGGCGGCGTGACTAATGTGAACAGAACTCGAAACTCTAAAGGAACTAGACACTAAGACCAGCAACTGACACGACGATGCAACCGATAATTCAACTATGCAAGCAATGAATAGAAAATTGCAAAGGCTCAGACTGACTTGGATAAAGGATGAACAGATCTAACTTTTTTTTGTGGCTTTTTCTTGGACAATAGCTAAGAAAATAAATCTAATCTAAGAAAAACTGGAAATTCTCACCGAGCAACCTGAAAACTGATACCACTTGATAGAGGCGGGGGTGTCCCGATCTTTCGATGAGATGATAACTATCGATTTGGTGGAGACGACTTTGATGATCCGACTACAAACGTGCACGACGTTGCACCTTAGCAATCGCTAAACCAACTCCGAGAGGTTATTGACCACGCTGGAGCACGATCAACCTGACCACGAAGGTCTATTCCTGCAAGCAATCGAAGAACGAGCAAGAATATGATAAAGCAATCTGAATATTGCGAATATATATGAAGTATTGATAATGGTGGGGATCCGTAAACGGTCTTGGTCTGGTCGTTGGACACAAACAAAGTACACGAAGTTGCAATGGCTAACTTTTAACTAAACAAATCCCCAGGAAAAGCTACTAGATGGATCTACTTATATAGGAGCAAGGGGTGGCGGCCAAGGAGGTGGGAGGACGTCCCAAGGCAGCCTAAAACTAAATCTAGGTCGTACAAGGCCAATGGGCCCAAGTGGAGGTGA
>NW_025250530.1:0-2164 GCF_018294505.1 Triticum aestivum | reverse complement strand
AGGAGGAAGTTACTGAAGTGGACTCCAACGGGAATCCAACGGCGCCCGAACGAATAGTCAAGGGGTACTCGCTTCAGCTCGGGTGCATTGTCCGGAGCACCGTCTCGATCAACACCGAGAACCTGAGGCATCCTGACCGGGGGAATTTGCGCCACCTCCTCTTCACGAAGCTGCACGAACGATACAAGTTCCCCGCTGAATTCGAAAACACAAGCCTCAAAGGGAATAAAGTGAACAATGCTGCCCTCACGAAGATGAGCAAGGCCCTGTCTACTTGGAAAAGCAATGTGAAGAGAATGATCGAGAAAGGTGAGAGTTATGAGAAGATCAAGGAGAAAAATCCTTCGATCACCGAAGATGACTACAACGACTTCAAGATCAATTGCTCGAGCACCGCAAGCTCCCAATCAAGTGAGTGGGGGAAGCAAATGCGGGAGCTGAACATAGGGGAACACACACTCGGTCCCGGCGGTTACAGAGTGGCGGAGCCTATATGG
The DNA here is from genome assembly GCF_018294505.1 of Triticum aestivum. Lineage (NCBI taxonomy): Eukaryota > Viridiplantae > Streptophyta > Magnoliopsida > Poales > Poaceae > Triticum > Triticum aestivum. The sequence goes on along the minus strand of NW_025250530.1, from coordinate 1,667 downwards.
GACAAGGAGGAGGCGGACCGTGCCGAGCAAGGCCTACCGCCCCTCTTCGATAAATACGGTGACAAGCAGACCAGGAACTTTGTCAGGGCCCGGTACAAGAAGGACCCGAAAACAAAGGAGCTTACCACGGATCCGAAGACCAGGCAGCTTGAGCTTGTTCTGGTAAGGAATACACCCCCGCGTAATTAGCTCCATATGGTTGCATTCTAATTAATGAAGCCGAATTTCTAAATGGTTCATATTCCTTCCGCAGGCGACTGAAAGCAGTAGCGCGGGGTCGACTCAGAGCAACCCTTGGGACACCACTCTAAATAGGGGGTTGAATATAATGAAGAACAAGGATAAGCTCAGTAAGCCGACATCAGCTGGTCGTGTGGCCGGCAAAGGCTTGTCGACAAAATGGGGGTCATACTATACCGCTGGTGTGCGGAAGGAGAAAAAGACCAGCTCGGAAAGCCAGGCGCGAGAGGTTCAAGAACTCAAGGCACAGGTGGCGCGGATTCCGGAGATTGTCCAAGAGCAAGTGGAACAACGACTCGGAGCGACGATCACTGCCCTTGTGCCTACCTTGATCTCGGGGTTGAGTGCGTGGATTGCGGGCGGCCAACAGGGGCCGCCCCCGATTCCTAGCTTCACGGCCAGCAACTCGCATAATGCGATGGCGGGGCCATTGGTGCCTCCGGCGGAGGCGGCATTGGTGTCTCCGACGCCGGCACGGGAGCTTAATGCACCCGGGTGTACGCAGGCCGGCACCTCTTCAGCAAGCGGCCGCTCCGTCAACTGCACGCCCGCCGTTGGCGGTGCCTCGACATTAGCCGGGCTCGACGCCATCATCACGGTAACTAATTAAGCCTCTCTCGGCCGAGGACTTCATCTCCTTGCCTTTGACTGGGCATCCCTGACGCCCTACATGTTTTCGCAGGGCGCCGCCGACGTTCCGTGCACTCTCCTCCACTTCGTGAACAACGAGTTGGTCGATGTCGCCAAGGGCAAAATCGTTCAACCGGGCAACCCCTTGTTCCACAGTACCCAGATGCCACCCAACTTGTTTAGGGTTCAACTGGTTCGGGTGCTGCCAGGCTGCGACGACTTGTTACCTCCGATTCGACCCGTCGGGGCCGACGATGATGACGTGATGACCCTCAGCGCCTGCCTGAGCTGGCCCCTGCTTTGGCCGAAGAGCCAGATTCGTTTGGGGGCGGGGGACACCACCCCAAAGACAACACCGCCAGTCGTGCTGGCGCCAAGTCAGCCCCATGGCAAGACCACCGTAACGGTGCCGGACATCCCTATGCCACTGGATCCAAACATGCATATGGCACAGGATCAGAACGACGACGACGACGACGATGATACATTTGGCAACGTCGATCAGTACTTTGCCGAGCATGGGTACGATGGCGACTTCATGGGGCCTCCTTCTCAAGAACCAAACCCAACAAAAGACGTGTGCGATCTAGCTCGTACCGCGGAGAAGCCAAGTTGCAACAGGCGCCGTCTGGCGTTCAGCTCTCAGGAGACGCCTCCAGCTGCCGACTTCACCGAGCCTCAGATAGGCAAGGTGCGAAATATTATCAGCCCCAACACACTCAAGAAGGCGGTCTGTGAGCAGAACTCGGTCCCATTACAGGAGAAGAAGAAGGCACGCAAAAGAAAGACTAAGAAGG
>NW_025250529.1:0-2164 GCF_018294505.1 Triticum aestivum | reverse complement strand
AGAGGGTACAGGAGGTTGCTCCCTTGATCTACAACATGATCGTAGCACGGATTCGAACTACCAGGATGTTTGGGCAGGCCATGGAGGATGGATCATGGTCCCAGGATGTGGGTCCGAACATAGGACCGGACGCATTGCAGGAATTCCTTCTACTTTGGCCCAAGGTTATTGCTTGGGAGCGTACAGAGAACATGCAGGGCGAAATTTCATGGTCTTGGGAGGCCAACGGAGAGTTCACGGTTCGCTCGGCATATGCGGCCAAGTTCTGGGCGAGGGAAGTGGTACCTACGGCGAACCTAACATGGAAATCACGGGCACCCTCGCAATGCAAATTTTTCACTTGGCATGCTCTACAAGATAGACGTTAGACGTCGGAGCGCCTGGCAAGGCGAGGACTACCACACCAGGACGGTGCCACTTTTATGACCAGGAGGAGGAAACAATTAATCACTTATTGCTCACCTGTGTCTTTGCCAGGACGATCTGGATCGAGATCTGGGAAGGCCAGACTTGGAGCCGTCACTGCATGATACTCTCACACCGTGGATGTGCAGCAAACCAGGACCAAACCATCCTAGGCCTAACCTTGTGGGAACTATGGAAGCACAGGAATGCAATTGTCTTTGACGGAGCACGGCCTTCGTGTGAGGTGCTACTAAGTAGAATTAGGCTAGAGGGTTTAGTGTGGTTGTCGGCCGGCCTGCTAAAAGGAGATCTAAACCCCTTCTTTAGTCGATTAGCGAGGTGGGATAGATGTGAGGAGTAAAGTGTTTTGAAACGCTTGTAACTACGGTGGAGGCATTTCTTTTGCCCTTCTTCTTTAATATATCATATGCACACTAGTGCATATTCGAGAAAAAAATGACCAACAACTGAATTGGGCCTGGCCAAGAAAGCGAAAAGAGACACGTATAACAACCAATGCATGGTCGTGGCGGGATAGAGCGAAGAAAGGCCCACCAGAAAAGGATGACACGAACCGGCAGGACGTCATCGATATGTCATCTGAATGAGACCAAACTATATCTCATTCAGTTAAGTTCCAGGCACCCCTAAATAAAATACTATATGGATCTAAAACCAGCATGTAACTTAAATTTTGAAATCACTAATTGAGGAGTACTATTTGCAAAGATCACTCCCACCTCTCCAGGTTGTAACAAGTGACACGCTGCATGTGCGCCACTTGTTGCAACCTGGGAGTTTCCCTTTTTTCGTAGATCCGTTTACTCAAAACATTTTATTTCTCAAACCGTGCGTCCAAATCTCCAACCGTTTTCAACATTGGATATCTCACGTCGAGATCTTCAAAACTAGATCCCATGTTGATAGATCTTGACAAAAAAATTCATGAAAAAAACCGGGAGCATGGTTTTTTCCCTTTCCGAAATAGTCACGGCCGTACCTCTCGCGAAAGCAAAACCGTGGCTCTCGTGGAAGAAAAAAAACAGAAAATGTGTTTTTTTGGTTTCCGAGAGGCACGACACGAAAGCACAATCGTGCCTCTCGCATAAGCAAAACCGTGCCTCTGGCCGAAGGAAAGAAAATCCAGAAAACACGTTTTTCCATTTTCAGGAGGCACAGTCGAGCCTCTCGAGAAAGCACAACCATACCTCTCGCGGAAGTAAAACTATGTCTCTCGCAAAAGAAAAAAACACGTTTATTTCCCTTTCCAAGAGGCACGGTCGTGCCTCTTATGAAAGCAAAATTGTGCCTCTCACAGAAGCAAAAACCGTGACTTACGAAAAACGTGTTTTTTTCATTTCTGGGAGGCACAGTTGTGCCTCTCGCGAAAGCAAACCGTGCCTCTCACGGAAGGAAAAAACACTTTTTTCATGAAAAAAAGTTCCACAAAATTTTTGTTTGGTCCAAAAGCTAAGGAAGATCGGTGGAAAACCAAAAAGTAAAAAAAAAACCGTTCAAAAGCCGAAAATACGTGCGGAAAAAAATCCAGAGGGAGCACTAGAACGCGACATGTGGCAATGACTGAGAGCGCGCCAAGTGGCGCGGATCGTTGTGGGACTCCCGAAGGAGTGCTCGTCAACTAGTTGCTCTCCTAAATTTTATATTAGGCCTGATGTTTGTTACTGGGCCTTATCTGCTTCAACAGCAGGCCCTAGCTGTACTTTGTCCAAGAAAAATTACGGCCCAGTTGCCCAACACG
>NW_025250528.1:0-2164 GCF_018294505.1 Triticum aestivum | reverse complement strand
TTCATACATATTGTCTCTCGTCAACATGCACATACTTTTTAAACCAAAATTAGAACATAGAATAAGAAGAAACAGGGCATGAACTAGCATGAACACACCTAGTCAGTTTTCGGTCAAGGATCTGGCACAAAGAACCGGCGCCTTTCGACTCCCAGATGCAGCAACCACAAACAAAATCAATTTTCATTCATTCATCCATCACTATCAAACCATTTTTCACAATACATCATAAAAGTGTAGTTCATCACCATCATTGCATTTTTCCATAAGTTTTCACATAATGTTGTCGTCCATTCTGCAGAAGTAGAAGAACAAATTCACATTAAGTTTTATATGCAAATACAAACAAGTTCGGACCTAGCACAGCTAAATCTTGCCAAAGATAGAGAATGTTTTTCTCATCTATGATATTTTTCGCTTCTGTTAGGCATCTTACCCGCGTGAGTGTGTTTCATAGTACAATTTTTGCCTTGCCTAACTTTCAGTTGCATAGCATGGCAGTCATCATTGACCATATCTCTGAATAAATTGGGTGCAAAATACGGACAGTATGGAATCGAAAGTACGAGCCTGCAAGAAGATGAACCTGGGCCTTGTCGGGGCGCTCAAGCAGTGGGACCTGGGCTGCTGAGGGAGTGAACATCTTGGTGCTGCCGAGGGAGTGAAAGTACAAGCCTGCAAGAAGATGAACCTGCAGCTGAGGTAGTTGGGCCCGCCTTAGAGCATGACGGCGTCGCGGGTGGCGAGCGCTGAGATGTTAGCGCACGACATGGTGGCGTCACAGGTCGCATGCACCTTGGCGTGGATGTCCTCCACGAGCTGTAGTGCCCGCGCCTACATCGTGGTGTTGGGTCCCATGGCCTGCTCCATGCCGCTGCCCTTGAGGTACACGGACACGTCGCAGCCCTGCAGGAAACATTCGTGGACGAAGATGCGGAGGAGGCCGACGGCGAGCATGACCTCTTGCCGGAGCGTCTCCTGCACGTTCTGGCCTTCGTGACTGTCGCCGTGCTGCTCTCCCCGGCGCTGTCCCTCCCTATGGATGGCGCTGCCTTCCACTTGCGATGAGCCCGTAGCTGGAGCGCATCGTACTATCCTCTAAACGTCTCAAAATTTAACTTTTACATGAAATTTGCCGAATCCTCAGAAACACATGCCTGCACTATTTCCATTTTTTGTGATGCCATAGTGCTGGCTCCACGGTCCCTGCAATTCAATCAGTCAACATTTAAGTTCAGTTAACAAGTCCCCTGTATAAATGAAGCATCAACCTTCCTGATTAATGGACATGATTGTTGGCGCATTGCAGCTCTAGAATTGTTGGTTGATTTGTCGATTTAGTTATTCATCAGTCTAATCAAACAACTTAGCTAGTTAGATGAATATGGGAATAGGTGTCATGAACACCAAAAGAAAACTGCTCTGAAGGACAAAATACACACACAAGATCAACTGCACATTAGGATTTGTGATTGCTGAATCTGTTTGTAGACAAAAGAAGTTCAGAAAGATCCTTGGGCGCACGCACACACCAGTGCATGAACACACTTATTAGCACGTAAATCTTAGTTCATCACATGGTTAATTCTTCTTTATAACAATATATGAATGAATCATCGAATCAAAACTCAGAAAGGATTCTCTTTATGCAGATACAGACCCAATCGTTCATGGTTCTTTTTAAAAAATACTAAGTTGAACAGCAGAGAGGCATCCATACGAACAATATTGAATTGCAAACAATATTGTAGAAACAAACATGAGAGTTACCTGTCGCTTGAAGGAGTAGAGTTGATCCGGAAACAGTGGTTCACAGATTCAAGGATGAGACGACGGGAAGGTCGGTCAGAGGCGCCAGAGAAGTTCACGCGGGAGGGATGCCAAGCCAGGAGGTGCAGAGGCCAGAGTTGAGGAGCATGGTGTGTTGTACTACAAACGTTGCCAATGGCACAATGCTCCTGGGCGGTGGCTTCGGGGATCAGGGGCGCTGGTGCAGGGGGCCGGCGGGTCATGTGGAGAAGGGCGGCAGAGCTCGGGAGCAGTCCGACGGAGTTTGCTGGCGGGACAAGGCAATCAGGCGGTGGTGGAATCTGCGGCGCCGTGCGCGGGGTGCAGGTGGGCGGAGGCAGTTGGATCCGCGGCGGAGCGCGCGGGGCTGCGCCGG
>NW_025250527.1:0-2164 GCF_018294505.1 Triticum aestivum | reverse complement strand
GTGTATCTCCATAGGCGCCACTCTGTTTTTCCCTTTTGTCACATGAAGTGAATTTACTGTTTTGACTTCTTGCGGGAACTTCTTTTGTTCTCCGGCGCTCTGCTTGTGGGGTTCGTCGCCGTGCTCGCTTGGTATGTCGAGCCCCTTGTGTTCGGCGTTGAGTTTGCCGGATTGCTTGAAGACCCAACAATCTCTGTGGGTGCGGTTTGCAGGCCTCCTGGGGGTACTGTGGATTTGGCATATTTTGTCCAAGATTTTGTTGAGGTTAGATAGCTCGTCCCTATTATCCTTGGGGGGCTTTTTCTAATTCTACCGAGAGCTTTTGAATCCGGCTTTGACTGTCGTCCTCTTCGGGCTGCTTCCCTTGGTTCGGCGCTGGTCCTTGCTACGTCAAGGTTTCCCCTTTCCATCCCTAGATTCGGATGTACTTGGATCGTTGGTGCTGCTCCTTGCCAACCAGCTATCTTCTCCCACACAAAAGCGGGTCATGAGGCTTGTTAATGCGGTCATTGTTCTTGGCTTTTTTTGGCCGAGGTGTCTGGCGAGCCATTCATCTCGGACGCTGTGGTTGAAAGCTGCTAAGGCTTCGGCGTCCGGACAGTCGACTATCTGGTTCTTTTTAGTAAGAAATCTGTTCCAGAGTTTTCGGGCTGACTCTCCGGGTTGTTGAGTTATATGACTTAGATCGTCTGCATCCAGAGGTCGGACATAGGTCCCTTGAAAATTTGCCCGAAAAGCATCCTCGAGGTCTTCCCAACTTCCTATGGTGTTTTCCGGAAGGCTTTTAAGCCAATGCCGGGTTGGCCCTTTGAGCTTGAGGGGTAAATATTTTATGGCGTGGAGGTCATCTCCTCTAGCCATGTGTATGTGGAGGATATAGTCCTGAATCCAGACTCCAGGGTCTGTTGTTCTGTCGTATGCTTCTATGTTTATGGGTTTAAATCTCGCTGGAAATTCGTTGTCCAGCACCTCATCGGTGAAACATAGGGTTGTGCGGCACCCCTGTATTTGGGTGTGCCGTGATGTTCGGATACTTGTTTCTTCGCATTGCTTACTAGAGCTTGCTTTCTTGGCCCGTAGATAGATCTGGATGGGCCGTCTTTTTGATGTGAGTCCTTATGCGGATCGCATGCCAGCTTGAGTGCGGCGCCCTTTGCCACTCTACGTTGGCCATGGGGTTGTTTATCCGACCAGATGTCTTCCTTATTTTTTGACTGCGGGGGCTCTAAGGCTTCCTCATCAAATTCCGGTAATAATTTTCGCTTCGGATAGCTCTTTGTGTGGCGACTGTCACCGTATTTGTCTGCGGTGTTGAGTACTTTGCCCCATCTAATTCTGAGTGCATCTTCCGCTGCTTTGAGCTTCCGCTTCTGCTTTTTCAGGCTACGCGCGGTGGCGACGAGCCGTTGGTGGAGGTTCTTCTGCTCCAGCAATTTGTCCGGCGTGAGGTCATCCGGAGTATTATCTTTGTCGGGGACGGGTTGTTCGGTTTGTTTACCCAAGTTGCCCTGTTCGGACGATTGCTCGATGGCGTGTTCGTTGTCCGCCGGTTCGACCTGCTCTATGGCTGGGTCTCTCTCAAGGTGGGGTTTGGCGCGTCGCTTACGCCGCCACTTTGATTGCTTTTCGAGGGAACGATCCCTCATTGCGTCCCTTTGTTCCTCGTTGTTGTTTCTTTTAGGTGTATCCACCATGTATGCATCGTGAGATGAGGTGGTTGTCCGGTGCCCTATAGGCATTGAGTCATGTTCGTCTCCTGCATCGTCGTCCATACCATCGATGTCTTCGGACTCGAAATCGAGCATGTCGGTTAAATCATCAAAAATGGCTATGAAGTGGGTGGTGGGTGGGCTTCGAATTTCTTCGTCGTCCGCATCCCAACCTTGCTGACCATAGTCCGGCCAGGGCTCTCCTGATAAAGAGAGAGACTGTAGTGAATTCAGAATGTTGCCAAAGGGCGAGTGATGAGAGATGTCCACGGCGGCGAACTCCATGATTGGCGCCCAATCGGGTTCGATCGACAGGGGTACGGAAGGCTCGGAATCTGGAAAGGAGTCCGGCACCTTGGAGTCGCGAGCTTCGTGAAGGACAAGACTGGTGTTCGGCTCGATCGCCGTAGAGATTGCAGCCCCGAGGCGGTGTCCAGCCACCCGTCCTCGATCGG
>NW_025250526.1:0-2164 GCF_018294505.1 Triticum aestivum | reverse complement strand
GTGTATCTCCATAGGCGCCACTCTGTTTTTCCCTTTTGTCACATGAAGTGAATTTACTGTTTTGACTTCTTGCGGGAACTTCTTTTGTTCTCCGGCGCTCTGCTTGTGGGGTTCGTCGCCGTGCTCGCTTGGTATGTCGAGCCCCTTGTGTTCGGCGTTGAGTTTGCCGGATTGCTTGAAGACCCAACAATCTCTGTGGGTGCGGTTTGCAGGCCTCCTGGGGGTACTGTGGATTTGGCATATTTTGTCCAAGATTTTGTTGAGGTTAGATAGCTCGTCCCTATTATCCTTGGGGGGCTTTTTCTAATTCTACCGAGAGCTTTTGAATCCGGCTTTGACTGTCGTCCTCTTCGGGCTGCTTCCCTTGGTTCGGCGCTGGTCCTTGCTACGTCAAGGTTTCCCCTTTCCATCCCTAGATTCGGATGTACTTGGATCGTTGGTGCTGCTCCTTGCCAACCAGCTATCTTCTCCCACACAAAAGCGGGTCATGAGGCTTGTTAATGCGGTCATTGTTCTTGGCTTTTTTTGGCCGAGGTGTCTGGCGAGCCATTCATCTCGGACGCTGTGGTTGAAAGCTGCTAAGGCTTCGGCGTCCGGACAGTCGACTATCTGGTTCTTTTTAGTAAGAAATCTGTTCCAGAGTTTTCGGGCTGACTCTCCGGGTTGTTGAGTTATATGACTTAGATCGTCTGCATCCAGAGGTCGGACATAGGTCCCTTGAAAATTTGCCCGAAAAGCATCCTCGAGGTCTTCCCAACTTCCTATGGTGTTTTCCGGAAGGCTTTTAAGCCAATGCCGGGTTGGCCCTTTGAGCTTGAGGGGTAAATATTTTATGGCGTGGAGGTCATCTCCTCTAGCCATGTGTATGTGGAGGATATAGTCCTGAATCCAGACTCCAGGGTCTGTTGTTCTGTCGTATGCTTCTATGTTTATGGGTTTAAATCTCGCTGGAAATTCGTTGTCCAGCACCTCATCGGTGAAACATAGGGTTGTGCGGCACCCCTGTATTTGGGTGTGCCGTGATGTTCGGATACTTGTTTCTTCGCATTGCTTACTAGAGCTTGCTTTCTTGGCCCGTAGATAGATCTGGCTGGGCCGTCTTTTTGATGTGAGTCCTTATGCGGATCGCGTGCCAGCTTGAGTGCGGCGCCCTTTGCCACTCTACGTTGGCCATGGGGTTGTTTATCCGACCAGATGTCTTCCTTATTTTTTGACTGCGGGGGCTCTAAGGCTTCCTCATCAAATTCCGGTAATAATTTTCGCTTCGGATAGCTCTTTGTGTGGCGACTGTCACCGTATTTGTCTGCGGTGTTGAGTACTTTGCCCCATCTAATTCTGAGTGCATCTTCCGCTGCTTTGAGCTTCCGCTTCTGCTTTTTCAGGCTACGCGCGGTGGCGACGAGCCGTTGGTGGAGGTTCTTCTGCTCCAGCAATTTGTCCGGCGTGAGGTCATCCGGAGTATTATCTTTGTCGGGGACGGGTTGTTCGGTTTGTTTACCCAAGTTGCCCTGTTCGGACGATTGCTCGATGGCGTGTTCGTTGTCCGCCGGTTCGACCTGCTCTATGGCTGGGTCTCTCTCAAGGTGGGGTTTGGCGCGTCGCTTACGCCGCCACTTTGATTGCTTTTCGAGGGAACGATCCCTCATTGCGTCCCTTTGTTCCTCGTTGTTGTTTCTTTTAGGTGTATCCACCATGTATGCATCGTGAGATGAGGTGGTTGTCCGGTGCCCTATAGGCATTGAGTCATGTTCGTCTCCTGCATCGTCGTCCATACCATCGATGTCTTCGGACTCGAAATCGAGCATGTCGGTTAAATCATCAAAAATGGCTATGAAGTGGGTGGTGGGTGGGCTTCGAATTTCTTCGTCGTCCGCATCCCAACCTTGCTGACCATAGTCCGGCCAGGGCTCTCCTGATAAAGAGAGAGACTGTAGTGAATTCAGAATGTTGCCAAAGGGCGAGTGATGAGAGATGTCCACGGCGGCGAACTCCATGATTGGCGCCCAATCGGGTTCGATCGACAGGGGTACGGAAGGCTCGGAATCTGGAAAGGAGTCCGGCACCTTGGAGTCGCGAGCTTCGTGAAGGACAAGACTGGTGTTCGGCTCGATCGCCGTAGAGATTGCAGCCCCGAGGCGGTGTCCAGCCACCCGTCCTCGATCGG
>NW_025250525.1:0-2164 GCF_018294505.1 Triticum aestivum | reverse complement strand
GGTTTTTTTTGTCTTCTACCATGTTTCCCAACAAGCCGGACATGCCCCACACACGGATGCATCTCTGGGATTTTATGTATTTCCCATAAGTCGGTTGCATTTGGTGGCTGCGTAAAAGGACGCCCTCTCGATGCCCGACAACACTAATTTCATTTCACCTCATCCAATCCCTCCTCCCATCCCGTTGCACTCTCCTCTTTGCACTCGGCAACCAGCACAGTGTCAGCACGGGAGGTACAAAAGGATATGGGGAGCTTGATGTCCGAGAGGAAGAAGGATGGCGTGGTGGATTTGGTGGCGATGATGTGTAGGCAGCAGACGATGGCCTACGTGCGAGCTTGAGGGAAAAGCGAGGAGATCCCTCTTCCCATCTCTCATATTTCCATTTGTGCCTTCTTTCTCTCACTAAGTACCCTCCGTGGTAGCTTGCAGTTCCTCTAAACAGTGCTAGGATGGAGAAACGTCAGCGCCCAGGTGTGCATTCCCTTCCCTCTAGGTTTTTTCTTTCATATCGTTGTTTCTCAAGCACCAGCTCAGATTTTTCTTCCAAACTACTATTCCTCTATCATAGAGCTTCTGTTTAATTTATGTGGTGTATATGCTTTTAAGAGTGTACTTGGTTTATGTATTATATGTTGGTATGCATCTTGTCTTGGCAGTACATGAAGGTGATTTATTTTTTATGTCTACTAACCCCTCTAGTAAGTTTTGTGAAGTTTTGTGTGGATGATGTTTTTAAGATTGGAAGACATCGATATGAGAGGAACCATGAGAGAAAAGAACGCAATCTTAGGATGCCCAAGGCACCCCCAAGAAAATACTCAAGAGGACTCGAGCATCTAATCTAGGGATTTACACGGCCCTACATAGCAGTATTTTTCCTGTCGTGGCGGCGGTTTCAACATGCAATGCCAAGACATGAGATTTTGCTGCCATGGACGAATCTTAAGCTGTGATTGTAGAATCCGCTGCCATGGCAGCGTTTTACTCTAGGTGGTCTATGTAGCCTTTTAGATAAGTAAGCGTGTGAAACACAACATGGAGCAGAAAGAATTGGTTGATGGATTCATATATAAGTACTTTTGAAGATATGAAAATTAGTAAAAAAAACTAAATTAGTTATGCTAGCTTTGTGGTTGCATTTGGTTTGTGCGCTTCGTACACCTAGAGGTGACATGAGGCCTATTAACATTTGGTCACATGCGACTAGTGAAGTCACGTAGGGTTGTGTGTCTTAGTGTAGTGGCCTTTGACGTTTGGAATGACAGGCAAGGGTCCCATGCAGCCAGAAACGATTGTTACCCATCCAATCGAATACCAACTGGGCAGGTAGGGAGTAGGGTCACCAGAAGAGCCATGGGAACCGGCCAACCGACCACAATTGACGCGTCTCCTTCACCATCAAAACCCTCAGTCGACCTGGCAATAAACACGTCGACACTCCATAGCAGGTGGTCAGCCGTCAATCTTTATGATTAATACAAAATTAACGGATATAAAAGGGTGAGAGAAGAAGAACCAATAAAGAATCCTCCCTTTATTATTAGGTATAGATTTATATAGGGGTGTGTGGCACCTGAGAGCCACAAACCCTCATCCGTAGTATCTTGGAGCTTCTTCGATTCAAATGAACTTCGTAATAAAATTTCTTTTATAAATCGGTCAATTAGTAGGATTATAATCTAATTATTTCTTGAGGAAAATTTCCGTCTTGCTACAATTTTTTCTGTGTCCCGTATAGTTATGCAAAACTATAGCTTTCAAGAGCAAATTGCACTACATGGAACGGCGCGCTCTGCCGTGCCAGGCTATCGTCGCGTTCTTCGTGTCTAATTTTAGGTGCACCTAGGCAACACATATAGTTGGTGATGAAAAAAGATGCTAAAAAGGAAAAAAAACATCGATTTCTTGAAGAATAACCATGTTCACTAATTGCAGTTTCCTACCGCAAAATACTACGTGGAACATGTTCCACGTGCACAAGGGAAGTCCGAACATTAGATGGATCACACGTTGCATGAAAATGTACAAACAAAATAAACTAAAGAAAGTGAGCCAAATAAGCTATACATCATCAAGAAATGAGAACACCATCAATACTGCTGGGACGCGGGCTCCGCCTCCTCCTCCAAGAAAGGAAGTTAGGGTTCGTGCCTCTCGCCGG
>NW_025250524.1:0-2164 GCF_018294505.1 Triticum aestivum | reverse complement strand
CACGTGCCTTTGGCAAAAGTTTCTGCGTGTGCGTGTTCATCGTGATTTGATGTGATCGATCATGTGGGCAGAATTCCAACAATTGGTATCAGAGCTAGGTTGATTTGAAGCCGCGCTTGCCTCGGGGTGCGACCCGACTAGTGCCTCGGGGCGGGCGATGTTGTCGCTGGGTGGTGCAGCGACGAGGAGGATCATGAGATTGTCGTTCGGCGGAGCGACATGGAGGAAGACGGCGGGATGTCGTCGGCCAGGCGGTGGATGGAGATCGTTGACGGGGGCGGTGGTGCGGTGATGCGGTGCCGAAAAGTCGTCAAGATCGTCATCTGGGAGTTAGAGTCAAGGAGTCGTGCAAGTTAGCACATCTTGGTCGTCATCGTCAGTCGTCGTCATGTCCAAGTGCTCGTCTCTGTGAGGAGGCGTTGAAGATGAAGCCTAGGTCGTCTGTGTTTCTCGACGAGAGGATCAAGTTCAACTATGTGGGGGCGGTAAACCAGTGAAGGTGAGTCTCTTCAATACGGCCATCTCTCTACATGAGGATGGAGTGCATGGTGTAGTGCACAGGGTCGTCTGATCCACAAGGAGCCAGCATGTATCTCGCTAGGGTGGATGGTGTAGTCCACCGGGTGGTTTGTTCCATAGGTTACTAGCGACGCTGGGTAGTCCAAGGCATATTTGAAGTGATTCGTAAAATTCGCCAAGTCAAAATTGAAGGGGAGATTGTTGTGATCAATGAAGCCTAGCAATTTGACTTGTCGTGGTGCGAGATGGAGGTGTCGACAAAGGACGGATCATCAGCATGTCAAGACGAGAGAAGCACAGAAGACATGAAGTCAAGATTAAAGAGAGATTGTTAGAGTAATCTTGATAGTCTAATTAGATGAGTCCAGTTTTCATATGAATTAGATGGTTTCCTAATCGAGTCGAGTCAATACTAGCACGTACGTCCTAGCTTAGCTGGTAGTATAGTCGTGCTATGTCCAGAAAGGTATTTTTGTATAGAAAATAATAGTTCGCTGTTGAGTCCTGGTTCGTGTAGGAGTAGGAGTCAAGTCTTGAGTCGGTTTGCTAGGGGTCGGCTAGGTTCATGGCTGTATATACATATGCAGCAGATCCTATAGATTGTAACACCGTGGAAAACAGAAAATCAATAAAGAGAAGAGAGGCACGACACGTGCCTTTGGCAAAAGTTTCTGCGTGTGCGTGTTCATCGTGATTTGATGTGATCGATCCTGTGGGCAGAATTCCAACAATTGGTATTAGAGCTAGGTTGATTTGAAGCCGCGCTTGCCTCGGGGTGCGACCCGACTAGTGCCTCGGGGCGGGCGATGTTGTCGCTGGGTGGTGCAGCGACGAGGAGGATCATGAGATTGTCGTTCGGCGGAGCGACATGGAGGAAGACGGCGGGATGTCGTCGGCCAGGCGGTGGATGGAGATCGTTGACGGGGGCGGTGGTGCGGTGATGCGGTGCCAAAAAGTCGTCAAGATCGTCATCTGGGAGTTAGAGTCAAGGAGTCGTGCAAGTTAGCACATCTTGGTCGTCATCGTCAGTCGTCGTCATGTCCAAGTGCTCGTCTCTGTGAGGAGGCGTTGAAGATGAAGCCTAGGTCGTCTGTGTTTCTCGACGAGAGGATCAAGTTCAACTATGTGGGGGCGGTAAACCAGTGAAGGTGAGTCTCTTCAATACGGCCATCTCTCTACATGAGGATGGAGTGCATGGTGTAGTGCACAGGGTCGTCTGATCCACAAGGAGCCAGCATGTATCTCGCTAGGGTGGATGGTGTAGTCCACCGGGTGGTTTGTTCCATAGGTTACTAGCGACGCTGGGTAGTCCAAGGCATATTTGAAGTGATTCGTAAAATTCGCCAAGTCAAAATTGAAGGGGAGATTGTTGTGATCAATGAAGCCTAGCAATTTGACTTGTCGTGGTGCGAGATGGAGGTGTCGACAAAGGACGGATCATCAGCATGTCAAGACGAGAGAAGCACAGAAGACATGAAGTCAAGATTAAAGAGAGATTGTTAGAGTAATCTTGATAGTCTAATTAGATGAGTCCAGTTTTCATATGAATTAGATGGTTTCCTAATCGAGTCGAGTCAATACTAGCACGTACGTCCTAGCTTAGCTGGTAGTATAGTCGTGCTATGTCCAGAAAGGTATTTTTGTA
>NW_025250523.1:0-2164 GCF_018294505.1 Triticum aestivum | reverse complement strand
TCTACATAGCCAAAGCTCCCATAATAAGGCATACACTCCCACCCTTATTAGCGTTGTGAATCTATTTGGAATATCATCGAACCAGTGACCAAAAATATTGGCAACACTCGTGTATGGGTACAAATTAGACGCTACTTGGATGACTGGCCACGTAAAACGAACAAATTTACATTGAAAAAAGAGGTGCTTGATTGTCTCATCAAGAATACAAAAACTACACTTCTTTCTTCCTTGCCAATTGCGATGGCGACGTTATCTTTGGTTAGCACAACTCCCCTTCAATTATACCCAGTCGCGGAGACAGGGGTGCCAACAGAGGTCTGCCCCCCCCCTAACATCATGATTTTGCTACTAAATTATTAATGAACAGTGTAGACTTAGAAATTTTTACTACTAAACATCTAGTTTCCTTAGGTTTGGCTCTCCCCAACCTATTTTAATAGTACTTGGCCCCCTAATCCAAATTTTCTCCCTCCATTCACTAGGACCTCTGAATGACTGAGCGCACGATCCATAGTCGACTATGAAGGACCCAGATGTAGTGAGGTTCCAGCGAAAAATGATCATGAAAAATTCTGACATATCGGCAACAGTACCAGATGAAATTTTTTTGTTATTATTCACTAGGACCTCTGAATGACTGAGCGCATGATCCATAGTCGACTATGAAGGACCCAGATGTAGTGAGGTTCCAGCGAAACAAATCACGTCCTTGTGTTAGGATAACATATTTTGCTATGACCTAAGACGGGGCCAATCAAATCCCGCCTGAAAGAAATATTCGTCGGGAATGAACTGAGCAGCTTCACAAGAGTATCATTCTTATCACAAACAATGTGGTACAAAACTGAACATTGTTCTTGGAGGTTAGCATTGCCTAGCCAAATGTCCTCCCAGAAACGAATCTCCGACCCATCTTTTATCATGAAGGATCCAAAGCGGAAAAGATGTTTCTTCGCCGTCATTAGGCCAACCCAAAAGTGCGAGTCATCATGTTTTCAATAGGTCCGTGACACAGCTTTTTGGCCTTATCATACGGCCCGCCACTGTATAAACGCTGCACCATTGTAAACGAATATTCTCCATCCGCAGCTTGGTTATCTTCTGCGTCGGCTCGCTAACTATCTCTGTAGGCTCATTAGCACTTCCCCCCTCACCCTTCTTCTACGACTATGTTCCGCACAGGGCCGACCCTGAGGGGGAACAGGAGGGGCGGCCGGCCTGGCCCCAACATCTAGGGGGCCCCATGGCATAGGTAGGATCGTAACTGGCAGACCACCAGGTAGGCACGCTGCCTCACGCCCGCACGTAGACACGCTCTGATCAAATCAAAAGGAAGAAAAAGGAACGCAAATCCCATGACTCAAGGACCCTCCGAGTTTATCTTCTGATCGCTAGGCTACTTCTAACAAGATCGCTTTCCTCAACAGAAAAATAGTTCGCTACGTTTGCTCTTTAACTAGGTCGCCAAGATTTCCCTTTCCTCAAATTTCGCTACAAAAAAGTTCGCTCCAATCGCGAATTTGTTAATCATCAATCACAAGCGGCCACGCTCCAACTCTGACCCGGACGCCGACGAACTCCACTATCTAGGCTTCGGGTGCGTATGCACACGCACGGCAAGGCCACACCGCCCAGCGCGGCCTCCCATGAGACGTCAATCACTGCAAATCGCGTTATCGGCTTATCGCCAAGCGGCAGATCGTCAACACCAATCCAAAGGTATATCAGATTACCAGTATGAAATTCAACCACTTCTAAAGTATAAATGATCAAATTCAATCATTTCTGTTAGAAATAATTAATTAGATCAATGTTGAGGATTGAGGTGATTGGCTTTTAGTTTGTAGCATACGTAGATTTTTAAAGATGATGACCTCTTGGATTGGATTGAAATATTTTGATGGAACTTTGCATGACTTCTGCTATACATTTGCTTTCCTCTGATTTGATTTTTTTAAAGATGATGACCTCTTGGATTGGATTGAAATATTTTGTAGGAAATTTTACAAATTGTCTTATGTAATTGTATGTGGATTCACTCACATCATTGAAAAATTATGAGCTTTGGACTATGGAAAAATCGTATCCAAGTTATAAAAAATTCATGCATTCCAGAATTCATCATTCTGAAAAATTCTCTTGGAAATTCAATTATGAATTA
>NW_025250522.1:0-2164 GCF_018294505.1 Triticum aestivum | reverse complement strand
AGAACTACACATATTTTCGGAGAGTACATCTGTCAAGGACCAGCAAAACACAAGAACTAAAAATAAATACAACCTACACTAATTCTGAAAAGGGCATGGTCACTCCGCAGATTTCTGGACGCAGATCCGGCCATCCCCGCCGAAGTCATTGAAGAGAGAACCTTATCCGTCAATACCTCGTTCAATCCATGCTTGACATTTCCTGCGCGTCAACAAACCTTAAGACAGCCTAAAAAATCCAAAGTAGAGAGGAGGAGAGATCTGTTGGGGCGAGCGGCTCATAGCCTGTTGCGGTCGATGGAGAATCCGGCGGTGAGGACTACGTAGGCAACGGATGCGGGCCCCATCACGATGAAGGATGGCAGCGTCTCAGCACGGCGCATCCCCGACAGCTGTCCCCGGTGGCTGATCTGCGACGGGGTCGCTCGCTCCCTGCAGCGACATGGCGAGGACCTGCATCGACGAGACCGCCGTCGCATGCACTAGATCATGCTTTAGGGGCTGGATCGGCTGGTGGGAATAAAAAGGGGCAGAGGAGGCAGTGAGGGAAGGGGATGGTGTTGGTTACCATAGCGTGCATGGAGGGAGGACGCCAGCAGCCGCGTCGTGATTCGCCCACGGTTGCCGTTGACTCACGGATCTCAGTGGGATCTGGCCAGAGGAGAGGACACTACGGCGGCGCAGTGCGGCACGCCGGTTGAGGAGTATCTGGGTACGGAGGGGAGGCGTCGGAACAGGGGGATTTGTGCACGACGGGGAAGATCCAGGAGGGGAGGAGGTGGGTATGGCGGGCTAGCAGCAGGAAGGAGGTGGGGATGGTGCGGTCGCTGCTCGAAGGACGGTGTGGGGACACTGTTCAGGTGCGAAGATTGCGGGTGGGTGGGCTGAAGAAGTGACGGGAAAGAGGGGAGGTTTGCTACCCGTTGGATCTCTGAGGAGCAGACGGTTTAGATCTGCGATCCGAGGGAGGGTTTGTTCAACCAATCATAGCGCGAGTTTTCGCTCACACTGGATCGCCACATCAGCAGGGGCGGCTCGCTTTCTTTTTTTTGAGAGACAGATAAGGTTCGCTTCCTTTTCAAAACAAGCAGCAGCAGTCCGTCACACGATCATGACGGTTTTATAGTGAATAAGTTAGACTATATGTTGGTTCCCATATAGATGAAATTACAAAATTATATTCATTTTTTCTTTGAGTAAAAATGAATTAAATTTTGTAGTCACATATTATATATGTATAGTTGTTGTGTAGGAGTGCAAACTAGTTGTTGTGTAAGAGTGCAAAGCTTTATTTATACCACGATTTTCTTGACCAACTAGTATTGAACTATTCAAGTAGGTGAGAGGTGCACGGTCCGATCCATGGCACACATTTTTTAACTAGTATAATCGTCACACGCTAGTCTCTTAACCCAAGAGATCTTGGGATCATGTCTTGATTGCATTTTTACCATTAAAATTTAAAACACATGATCTCCAGAAAAAAAAAAGAATACCATATGGGCTTCGTTTCGTTTCTAGGCACATTCGCATTTTGCTAATTGGTGACGATTTCTATGACGGACGAGAGAAAACTGTCATCAACTGTGACAGATTTTCATAACGTCACCAGAAATCTGTCATGGATTAACAGGTTTCTTGTAGTGGTGGAATAGAATGGTGGTTGTGGAGAAGACAAAAAGGAGAAGATAGTCTCACATCAACTAGGCGTATTAACGGGCTATGGAGATGCCCATTAATAGATATTAATGCGAATGAGTAGGGATTGCCATGCAGCGGATGCACTAGAGCTATAAGTGGATGAAAGCTCAATAATGAAAACTAAGTGGGTGTGCATCCAACTTGCTTGCTCACGAAGACCTAGGGAAATTTGAGGAAGCCCATCATTGGAATATATAAGCCAAGTTCTATAATGAAAAATTCCCATTAATATATGAAAGTGACAAAACAAGAGACTCTCTATCATAAAGATCATGGTGCTACTTTGAAACACAAGTATGGAAAATGATAGTAGCATTGTCCCTTCTCTCTTTTCTCTCATTTTTTTGTTGGGCCTTTTCTCTTTTTTTTATGGCCTCTTTTTTTTTGTAGTCCGGAGTCTCATCCCGACTTGTGGGGGAATCATAGTCTTCATCATCCTTTCCTCACTTGGGACAATGCTCTA
>NW_025250521.1:0-2164 GCF_018294505.1 Triticum aestivum | reverse complement strand
AATTCAACATAGCGGTCAGGTGACAACCTGGTGATACTTCCGAGAAGATATTCGGAAAATCACGTACCACCGACATGTTATTAAGATCGAGAACAATCTTGCTTTTCAGGGCAAGACGATATGACCGAACAAGCAAGGACTGACACTATCCTAACCCATTGATCGAAAAGTGCACCGGAAATAAGGATTAGGTAGCACGATCAATCTTAGGATGATGATTTAATAACCAACCCGCTAAGAGTGAGAGTATTGTCCATTAACTACCAAGCAACAAGTTGCTCGGAGTATTGATTTCACACACCACAATTCACTTGTCGGCATTCCGGTTACAATAACACGGGAACCGAGGAATGAACAATGATGGCAAGAAGTATTACTGCGTCAAGAATTCATAGGAGGTGGTGCAATTCTCATGACACTCTTGACATAAAGATGGTAACACTCCCAGGTAGAACAGAACAAAGCTGGATTGGCATTTTGATCTGCGAGTTACAGCTACTTTGGCCCAATCCTGGATATGGTTGAGGTACTGGAGTTTGTTTCTCCTAGTCATTCTGAATAGAACGGCTTGACGGACCACAAGGATAATAAGCATCGATAACACGAATGCACAATTACTCCTGACTATCAATTGATAGACGAGGGCCAGAAAATAACTAAAGAGGGACAACTCAAAGGAACATATGGTTTTCTGAGTTGTGGATGCATAGATTAGTATGTCGACCCAAGTCCAACAAGTTTCTTCCGGATAACCCATGCAGAATAGGAAGGACTGGCAGAGTCACAATATGGATGGAGTACTCCTCAAGAGCGCCCTGGTTGTGATCTTTTGGTTAAAAGAACTTCTGCCATAATGGTTCATGGTATTGGAAGAAGGAAATACCACGGACCTCGAGGACTAATGCAAGGTTACTAATGACCTAAAGGAACGAGCAAACACTAGCTACACGAGTTAAGTAGAGTGAATCTTGGGTTCAAGAACCCAGAAATAGAATGCCTACCAACTAAATGGCATCACGGGATGCTTTCGAGAATAATAGCCAGAATCATCACACTGGGGATGCGAGCATTGCTAGATTACTAAGTGGTCCTCTAAGACACCTAGGGTCATAATAATAACTCCAACATATATGTCAAGGCAACAGAGTACCTCAACTCAACGATTAGTGTGGTTAATCTGGCCCAAAGGAACATCGAGAACGGAAAGAAGGGATTTGCAAATGCATCAGATTATTTAGAAACCTGGGATGACTCGGACAGCATAACGGCTGTAAATGCTCAAAGGATTTGAGACATCCTACAAAAAAAAATGGTGGCATAACCACTTAACATTACAATATCAATGTTCTGAGATCAACTAAGAACACATGGAAGTAGTAGGAACCGAACTGAGGCTTGAGACCATCAATCCTACGAGTCTACGGATTAGTAACACGTGATCCTGATAGAAAGATGAGAAGCCTAGTTCTTAATCCCCGTGGAAGAGAAGAGGGTGACTCAGATCAGAAGGGCATAAGGTAAAGGAGTAAAAAGAGCCTTATGTTCCCTTCCACAATCAATTCCCTTATATAACTAAAGCATTTCTAGACTCAACTTCGACCAGTTTGGCTTGGTAATCCTACAGGCAGTCAGGCTCTGATACCAACGCTGTCGGGACCCCGATTCCAAGTCACACCGATCTAGCTTGTAACACCTCATATCACTTTGCGGCCTCACGCACGGTACTCCCACGGGTGTCGCCATACCATGGCCCGGGACCGTTTGCGCCTTTTGGCTCGCGTATATGACAATGTCGCTAGCATCCATATGACAGAGAACCCGGGCCGACATGGCTAGTCGTGAACCCAAAGCGGCACTAACGTATGGGGACAGGCATACGTGAATCAACATCGAACGTGTCGGTCAGCAGCGTGAGAGTCCGGGCTGTAGCACTGGGCTAACAGGACTCCGGGAACCCGGGCTGTAGCAGGCTAGGCAGGACTCCGGATGTCACCGCGTGACATTTCCCCGAGGGGACAGACACAGGAACGATATGAAACACATGCCGGCCAGTCAAGTGTCCAGAGCAGTAGTGCTGGGCTAGCAGGACTCCGGTGAACCGGGCTGTAGCGGACTACTATGGCTCAAGGAGGCACTAGACTACATTTCCCCATAAGAGAGGCTG
>NW_025250520.1:0-2164 GCF_018294505.1 Triticum aestivum | reverse complement strand
CGCCACCTGGGCTATTGCCGGCAGCCTCGGTCGACGGTGGTGAAGGAGGATGTGGGGATGGGTGGGGCGAGACAGGGGAGAGGGGTCGCGGCGCTTCGTCGCCTCGGTGGGCGACAGGAGCATGGGGGGTAGCATAAAAACATTGCACTGCACGCACCATACCTTCTCCGTTTACTCTAGCTCGGTAAATTGCCATGGATAAGCGCACTTGTCCGTTATCAGTAATGGAGGCAGGCCATGTACCCGTCAGTCATTCGTGGCACGTGCATAGACGACCTGACCTACCTCAAAGCAAAGTGGCCTGATCGACCACACTGTAGTACTATATCAGACTAGCCACAGTGGGAGTAATTTCAGCAGTAACATCGGGTCCAACTCAGCAAATTTGCTTATGTGGCAATGAGTTAATGAGGAGAGAGCTAGTTGTAGTAACTTAGCTAGTTACTGTAACATCACATGTCCCAATGCAATATGAGCCTATAACCTAATAAATGAATCTTTGCATGTTACCATACTTAAGTTACTACGCACTATGAAGATAGTAACATAGTCTAGGGATATGTGTATGTTACTAGTGTATGTTACTCTCCATTGTGGCTAGTCTTAGATGGATCATAGTAGTAACTTCGGCAGTAACATCGAGTCCAACTCAGCAAATTTGCTTATGTGACAATGAGTTAATGAGGAGAGAGATAGTTGTAGTAACTTAGCTAGTTACTGTAACATCACATGTCTCAATGCAATATGAGTCTATAACCTAATAAATGAATCTTTGCATGTTACCACACTTAAGTTACTACCCAATATGAAGATAGTAACATAGTCTAGGGATATGTGTATGTTAGTAATGTATGTTACTCTCATTGTGGCTAGTCTAATAAAATTCAGTACATATGCACACCGTGCCAATTGGCATGATCCGGCTTCTTGAGGGCAACCACATTCACCGACAACTTTTAACATGACTATCTATGTTTTGACAAAGTGGTCATAACATGGGTTAAAATGATTATTACAGAGATGATTAAAGACCATCTCCGTGCATAATTTGTGAGGGGCACGATTGGGAGCGTGAAACCCGTTGGATTTCATGGGTTGTTGGTCCACTAAAATCTTTTAGCAAAAAAGATCATAGGTGATTAAAAGACGACGTCGAATTGATTGGAGACCTGCCGGCTACATGTACATGGATGGCGATCCATCCATGCATGCATGGCTGCTGCATGGCTGCTAGTGTTATTGAATCAATTATGCATGAGCACACTACAGCAATGCAAGCTGCCCGCCTAGTCTCTCATGAATCATGATGCTGGCTACAGTAGCTTGTTTGGCTGCATGTTATGGATAGCTGGCTGGGGCTACACTAATGGTACAAGCGGCCGGAATCCACCACACTGGACACTGCTGAAGACGCTCTGCCACCTATGCACATCCACACAGTTCCTCGCATCCTTGCTTCCAACCAACAGGAGTTGATTACAGGGCTTCTAAGGATCGATCCATTGCAAGGTCGACACATATGTGGTGTTTCCGCTCCGGTGGCAGGCACGCGTCTGCAAGGGCAGTGATTGCAAGGACCCTCTCAAGCGTCTGCTGATCTTTCCTCGCATGCATGCGTGCATGCTTGAGATGAGATGCGATGAGAGCAAGCAAGTTGGTATGCTGCCTACTACTCCCTCCGTTCCGAAATGTAGGTCGCTGGGGCTTCTGTTTCGACCAGGTGAAAAGTTGACAATTGACCTGAATACCCTCCCTTCAAAATTTGAATCCCGATCGATCGTCTTCCACCTCCGCCTCCGCCCTCCACTTCCACCTCTGCTTCCGCCCTCCACCTCCACCGACCCTCACCTCCGCCCTCCACCTCCATCTCCACCTCCACCCTCACCTCCGCCCTCCACCTCCATCTCCACCTCCGCCCTCCATCTCCACCTCCGCCCCCTGCCCAGGTGCTGCCGCCGCTGGAGTAGAGTTGGTGCTCTGCTGCCGCCCACACACAGGGGCTCCTCCTGACCCGCGCCCAGGTGGAGGCGAGCACAGGCTGTTCCGCCATCTCCACCTCCGTACCCACCTCCGGCCACTGCATCCAGGCGCAGGCGCTCCTCCTCTCCCACGTCCAGGAGCTGCTGCTGGGTTCGGCTGGTGCCCAGGTTCATCTCCTCTCTCT
>NW_025250519.1:0-2164 GCF_018294505.1 Triticum aestivum | reverse complement strand
AGGACGAGAGTATTGATGTTACATCTGCATCACGGGGATTTTGCATTTTGATATGGTTCTTCGTTTCTCGAGCATAATGGATTACCTTGTTGTCCACAACAGACGATCCATGTAGACTAATGAATTTGTCGTGATAAGTCATTGGATAATTATTTCAATCATCATAGTAAATTTTGGAATACACGCATTCATCCTTGTGTAATTAATTTCCCTCTATTAGCCGACGAAAGGGCAGCTAAGAAACATGACTTGATGATAGCGATCAAATAAACTCAAACGTGACTCGCTTGCTCGTTGTCCTAATATATTTGAAAGTACATAGTACGTCATTAATAAAACTAGTGATGGTACACAATAGAAGTCCAGTCCTCGCAACTAAATAGATTAGAAAATTCTGGTCCATGCCATTATCAAATTAAAGTGCGATATTCATAGGCTGCCACAGAACCTTCATGAAATTGGCCTCTCCAACTAACACTTGCAAATATATTAGCTACATGCTACTACACACTGTCTCCGAGAGTTGTTGTCATTTTGCCATTTGTTTTTAACTCGCTTCCACATCTGTGGGACTCACTTCTTCGCCACATGAACCGTACCAAAGAGGAGACACGTTCGATAGTTCCTACCAATACGACGCACACGTCCAAGGGACGACAAACTCATAAATTTTTAGAGACGAAATACAATCCTCTTAATGAATGTCCCAATAGGTGGAGATATCAACCCTAGGTCTCTTTATCAATGGACTACCATGCCATATGATTCCACACCATCTGTCAAATTACACATAAGGGCATACGGTATCATACTAAATGTAAGAACTTTTCGCAGCAAATGGTTTCCTTTAACTTGGAGGGTACTGGATATTATATCTACGTCACAGGAATTTTGCATTTTGAGAAGGGTATCGGTTCCTCAAGACTAATGGGTTACATTGTTGTCCACAATATGCAATCGGTTCAAATTGATGAGTTTTTCATTATAATCCATAGGATAAATATTACGTGGGCATAAATTTGTAACCATTTCTGTCTATTAGTCAATGGAATGGTAGTTGAGAGACGTAACTTGATTATGACAACTTCATAAGAGCTAATACGACTCGCTTGTCCATTGGCCTAATAAATCGGAAAGGATAGAATGCGTTGCAATTGAAGTGAGGGATGGGCATAATAAAAGTGCACTCCTCTCAACGACTTAATTAATTGCGAAAAATTTGGTTTCTGTCATTAGTGGAAAAGGGTCGTTCGAAGGCTGCCACTGAAATTTCATGAAATTGGCCTCTGCAACTAGCAGTTGTGAAGATATTCGCCATATGCTGCTCCATGGTTTCTTTGCCAGTTTCGGTCATGCCGGCGTCAGCTTTCGGTGGTTCATCGTTTGTTGGAGCTACTACTTCGCCACATCTACCGCACCTAGAAAGGTCAAAGAGCCCACCAGAAAAAGAGAAAGAAAAAAATAAAAACAAGAGAAAAGGAGAGAGGAGGCACACTATACTAATCTTTATACACACTTGTACTTCAAAGTAGCACCATGTATTTCAAATATAGAGTTTTCATATTATTCATTTCATATGCTAGTAGGATTTTTTACATTAGATAAATTTGCTCGTATATGCCGTCGACGAGCTTTATCAAATGCTTGATGTCGTCATGAGTAAGCAAGTTTGATCCGCACCAAGTTAGTAACATTAGGAGAGCTTTCAAACACTTATGGTTCTAGTGTATCTGTTTCACGACAATCCATGTAATCCTCATAGTAATACCGACTGTAAGGACCCTCAATTGCTAATGATCAACCGCATTGATGACAGTCGTTCCTATTTTTGTCTTCTTATAAATCCCCAGCATCATTCTATTTGCCATCATAAGTGCTAAGACCACTTCTTGTTAGTTCATCATTGAACAAAGTGCTAAGTAGTTGAAAAGGTTCATCATAAATATTAATTGTTTGACTGAAACTCTAGGTTGTGTATGATAAAATGTTGAATATGACAAATCCTCGATTGATTGGGGACATGATATGAAATAGGAGTATTGATTGGTATTACATAAAAACATTATTCCTTGAAAATCAATAGTGATTTTTGTTTACACATTTTGATGTTACTTGCTTATTATCAAATATAGATTGTCGCTTTGATTAAAAAATTCCCTGAGTT
>NW_025250518.1:0-2164 GCF_018294505.1 Triticum aestivum | reverse complement strand
GAAGAAATAAATTCTTTAATATTAGATTCAAAATCAGAGGGCATCTTATTATAATTTCCATAAGAATTGTTGTAGGAATTACCATAATTATTAGAGGGATTACTAGGATAAGGCATAGGATTGAAATTTCCTCTATACGCGTTGTTACCAAAATTGTTCCTACCAACAAAATTCACATCCATAGATTCATTATTATTCTCAATCAAAGTAGACAAGGGCACATAATTAGGATCAAAAGAAACACTCTTATTAGCAAATAATTTCATAAGTTCATCCATCTTTCCACTCAAAACATTAATTTCTTCTATCGCATGCACCTTTTTAGTAGATCTTTCAGTATGCCATTGAGAATAATTAACCATAATATTATCTAGGAGTTTAGTAGCTTCTCCTAAAGTGATTTCCATAAAATAGCCTCCCGCGGCCAAATCTAAAAGATTTCTAGAAGCAAAATTCAATCCGGCCTAAAAATTCTGAACAATCATCCACAAATTTAAACCATGAGTAGGGCAATTCGTATCATTAATTTCATTCTCTCCCAAGCTTGTGCAACATGTTCATGATCAAGTTGTTTAAAATTCATAATATCGTTTCTAAGAGAGATGATATTATCAGGAGGAAAATATTTAGAGATAAAACCATCTTTGCACTTGTTCCATGAATCAATACTATTTTTTGGCAAAGACGAAAACCAAGCTTTAGCACGATCTCTAAGCGAAAAAGGAAATAGATTCAATTTAACAATATCATTATCGACATCTTTCTTCTTTTGCATGTCACACAAGTCAACGAAGCTATTAAGATGGGTAGCGACATCTTCACTAGGAAGGCCGGAGAATGGATCTTTCATGACAAGATTCAACAAAGCAGTATTAATTTCACAAGATTCAGCATCGGTAAGAGGAGCAATCGGAGTGCTAAGGAAATCATTATTATTGGTATTGGTGAAGTCACACAATTTAGTATTATCTTGAGCCATCACGACAAACAAGCAAACTAACACATGAGCAAACAAAAAGCAAACGGGCAAAAAGGCAAACGGAGAAAGAGAGGGATGATAGAGAGAGAGAGAGGGCGAATAAAACAGCAAGGGTGAATTGGGGGGAGAGGAAAACGAGAGGCAAATGGCAAATAATGTAATGCGGGAGATAGGGATTGTGATGGGTACTTGGTATGTTGACTTTTGCGCAGACTCCCCGGCAACGACGCCAGAAATGGCTCGTTGTCGGGAGTCAAATCTTGACTTGCGTGAACCTCCCCGGCAACGGCGCCAGAAATTCTTCTTGCTACCTCCTGACCACTGCGTTGGATTTCCCGAAGAGGAAGGGATGATGCAGCAAAGTAGCATAAGTATTTCCCTCAGTTTTTGAGAACCAAGGTATCAATCTAGTAGGAGGCTACGCTCGAGTCCCTCGTACCTACACAAAAACAATAGCTCAACGCAATCAACGCGCTTAGGGGTTGTCAATCCCTTCACGGTCACTTATGAAAGTCAGATTTGATAGAGATGATAAATAATATTTTTGGTATTTTTGGTATAAACATGCAAAGTAAATAAAGTAAAAGCAAAGCAATAATAAAGTGATGGAGATTGATATGATGAGAAAGAGACCCGGGGGCCATAGGTTTCACTAGTGGCTTCTCTCAAGAGCATAAGTATTCTACGGTGGGTGCACAAATTACTGTTGAGGAATTGACAGAATTGAGCATAGTTATGAGAATATCTAGGTATGATCATGTATATAGGCATCACGTCCGAGACAAGTAGACCGAAACGATTCTGCATATACTACTATTACTCCACTCATTGACCGCTATCCAGCATGTATATAGAGTATTAAGTTAAAAACAGAGTAACGCCTTAAGCAAGATGACATGATGTAGAGGGATAATTTCATGCAATATGATAGAAAACGCATCTTGTTATCCTCGATGGCAACAATACAATACGTGCCTTGCTGCCCCTTTTGTCACTGGGAAAGGACACCGCAAGATTGAACCCAAAGCTAAGCACTTCTCCCATGGCAAGAACAACCAATTTAGTAGGCCAAACCAAACTGATAATTTGAAGAGACTTGCAAAGATAACCAATCATACATAAAAGAATTCAGAGAAGATTCTAATATTATTCATAGATAGACTTGATCATAAGCCCACAATTCAT
>NW_025250517.1:0-2164 GCF_018294505.1 Triticum aestivum | reverse complement strand
GGTCATCTTGCCTGAAATCCTGCAAGGAAGAAGAACGAGTCCATGAAGAAGACGAACGGATGAAGCCGAACCAAGCGTAGACGAATTAGTCCTCACGATCGCAACGAAACAGGAACTAACAAGAAGAAGCACACAACATAGTAAACACACCACACATAGGCAAGACATCATGCACAAACAAGAATGATGCATGATGAAGCTACATGAAGCTTCTCATGGCAAGAGATGATGCAAACAAGAGCAACACATCAAGGCAAGTTTAAATGAGGCCGCGAACAACATATAACAATTCCGGTAAGTCCTCATATGCAAATTTCGAAACTGGTCCAGATCTGACTAAACCTTATGTTCAAGTTGTTAAAAAGCAAGTTAAGATGCACCAAGATGATCTACACGAGATTCTAGTCAAGTTACATATAAAGTTCAATAGATTCAGAACTACGGTCTAGAAGATATGAGCAAAACAAATTAAACATGGCATTGATGCAAAAAGCACCCAAATATCAAGCAAACACACCAAAACAAGGATGCAACATCATAGTATGAAGCTACATGCAAAAACAAGCAAGTTTCATATTGAACACACTCAAAACGGAGCAACGGTTCAACACACACACACTACAAGTCATAACAACAATCTGTCCATAATAGCAAGTAGGCATATTGCAAGCATCAAAACAACAAGCTACAGGACCTCAACATAATAACAAAAGGTATGGGCATGACGTACAGGTAAACCATAACAAAACATGAACACTAAGCTATCTCCAGAAATCACTAGATCATGCTCAAAAAGACATGGTAAGATTGCAAATAATAACAGTTACAGACTTATCAGGAAATAACATCAGGTTGCAATGTTTAGAGCTATCAAACAACATGTTACAGGAACTTATCATGGCAAACAAAGACATGGCATGAATCTACTAAATGCATAGATCAAAAGTCCCTTACTGGCCATAAGCCAAAAAGGATCAGAAGATATGATGGCACCCACGTAAACATGGCAAGTTATATGACAGATTCAAACATGGCAGGAACAACAATAAGTAGGCATGTTGGTGAGCTTGAACCACTCATCACAGAGTAATACATGGCATGGCAAGGCACCCAACAGTAAGAAGGCATGTATATGAAGCTAAGCATGGCAAGAGCAAGTTCATAGGGTGCATGGATCACTAGAAAAACACATGGTAACAAGTGAACTTAATGTTAACAGGCTGACAGCAACATTATTTAGCAACTTTGGAGCATGAAAACAATAAGCTACAGCAAACTATAAATGCAACCAGGGGCATGGATGGATAGAGCAAGACATGTAGAACAAAACACTCTTAGTGAACATCTCCAGATTATGCATAGAATGATTAGTAGCAACATAGAATGATTATAGCATCACGAAATAACAGATTCAGCCTAGCAAAACAGTAACATCATGTACACTACTTAACAAGCTCGATTCACTCACCACAAGTCATTGCATGACAAGATAAGCATAGAATCATTAATAATACATGTTTGTGAAACAAACCAAGTCAAGAACAAGTCCATAGCATTCAAGGATCAACTATAGCAAGCTTGGCCAAATTGAATAACACGTAAACAATCTGTCAGGAAACATTTTGAAGCAAAAGTAGAGCACCAAATGACATGATAGACTACTCCATAATTGCAAACAAGGGCATGAATGGATATAAAATAACCATATGTTCAAAACACCCTTACTGAAGTATCTCAAAATATGCATGGATCTCTCTGTAGCATCAAGTTTACATGGCATAAAAATAACAGGAGAACAGGGACCGAAATCCGCAACAGCAAGTACCCTACTTAGCAAGCTCGATGCACTCAACACACACATCACAAAAATACATAGATAGCACCTGTGGAAAGATGGCATGGCATAGATCAAAACACATGTAGACATCTATCTCATAGGATGCACACATAACTCATGACAAAAATGACAAATGAGCAAGTTATAACAGTTTCAGCAGATTAACATCACTTAGCACTCTTCCAACAGCATTTAGGGCATCAAGATGAGCTCAAATGAATATGATGCAATGGAATGAAATGATCTACTCGTCGAGGCGAACAATTTTACATATTACACGCAAGAAACGGAGCTACATGCACAGAGATACGATGGCATGAACATGGC
>NW_025250516.1:0-2164 GCF_018294505.1 Triticum aestivum | reverse complement strand
TGCAAGAAGAGTGGTATCAATATTACCATATAAATAGATGTTGTTTGAATTATTCTTGATTATTTGTATTATGTTTATAGCTCTCTTCTCTGTTCTTAACTAGAGGACATGGACTTGTGAGAGAGGCTTGGTCCATACTAATTGCCCTAGGGGCATGCGAATCTTTTTCTCCTCTTCACCCTGGTCCATCCACGGAGACATATTTTTCCTTTAGGCCCGGTCGCACTAGCGCAGTATGCCTCAACCGCTAACCCCATGAGCGAGGTAAATTTCGTTCCGTATGGACGTAATTTCTCCTTTTTTAGGTCTGATCCCCATGGCAGTTTCGACGGCAATTGGGGGGCGAGCAGCTTGATTGTGTGCGTGTGTAGCAGCGGTTGTTCATGGTGGTTCGATGAGTGGCTGCTAGGCACGACGGCGTGGTGGCCGTTAGCCTGGGCCGCCGTCGTACTGATCTCGCGCTTCCCGCCAAGTCGGTTCAAGAGCCGGTCGACGACGAGGACCAATCTTCGGGGAGCTCCCTAAGCCCGCCCAAAATTGGCATCTTCCCCGAAGGTGGACGCCACCTCCAGTCCGCGGTGACCCTAGAGAAGAGGAGAAGGCTACGAGCTCATGCTCGTCGTCTCCATATGGGTCGCTCCAAGCAGCCCAGCTTCTTTCCCATGGACGTCTTCATTGACGCCAGCACGAAGATCTCTCGCCACCATGTCGACCCTCAGCATATGGAGTTGTGGTCTGTGTGGCCCCTGCTGCGAGATAGGCGAGACGCTTTTAATGGTTTAAAAGTTATTAACAAATATGAAGTAAATAGGGGAGCCTCACTCTAATATAATAAGATGATCCAATGTTGTGATTGTGAAAATATGCATTTATTTGTCCTAGGTGAAAAAAACAAGCATTTTAGCTCACTGCGGGATCAATATATACTGAACCATTTGTTCTTTTTGTCCAGGACACATCTAGTCCTATTTTTTCAATCCCTTTGTTGGATCATGTTATATTACATGTGTGTTGGTTCAGTATTTTTTTCAGGATTTTTTAGAAATTTGACACCGTTAAAAACCTTGACTAGTTCTGTGGTAGGGATTGACTATTTGTCACCCTGAGTAAGGAATACTTATTCTTCATCCTCCCTCTATTTTAATATCCATGCACCATAATTTTACATTCCGTAAAATTTGTCTTATTTCATACGTAAAAAGAGACCGTAAGAAAATATTTAGTCGCCGTAAAAATATATTTTATGCTACGTAAAATTACAAACGTAAAAACATGGTGTAAAAAATACATAAAATACATTTTTTCTGGTCTTATGACATATAATTTTGTTTTCTTATGTCAAATTTTACGTAGTGAATCAATATGAATGTAACTATTGGTATTTCAAATGTAATTTATTTAAGAAATGATAGCAAAATTACCTCGGGTAAGAATAACCTATTCTACACCCCCGGGTAAGAATAATTTATTCATGAAATTTTATAAATTTATACTATATAAATATATGTCTGCATGAAAAAAATCAGATTTTTTTGAGAGGTGGAAAAGGTAGTTTCGCCTGACATATAATCTTTGGATGCATGCACGATGCAACTATGAAACTGGATGTCATTGCACTGTACGTATAGATACTAACACCTTGTCAGTCGTCACAGAGCACCAAGACGAACACGGCGGCCGCAGAGACGGAGGACATGTTTTGGGATGTTGGCTGACCATTTTCTTGAGAATAAAGCCATGCATGTTGTTGTTTTGCATGCATCCATATACGTATCAAACAAAGAATGCATGCATGCATGCATATAAAAAAGGCATCAGGCCACATCACGCTGGCTTTCTTTGGAAGAGTCCTACCCTAGCTAGCAAAAATGAATGTATGGATATAGAAGGAAACACACACCAACATGCCCACGTCCCGCTAGTTATTTTTTTAGAGAAGTCCTACGCTAGCTTTGTTTATATCTATTAATAAGGCAATTTGAATGAAACATTTTCACTTATAATGGCACTGGTGGGTAATTTCCCACTTAAATCACATCTAATGGCTGTAAAACTATTCATATATTAAATAAATGGTAGGATATTTTTGTTTTTTGTTGGATTTTCTAGCTTATTTAGGATATCTTCGATTTTGTGGAATTTTCTAGCTTATTTATCTTTTTTT
>NW_025250515.1:0-2164 GCF_018294505.1 Triticum aestivum | reverse complement strand
ATATATATATATATATATATATATATATATATATATATATATATGGCTTCTACACAGCATCTCCATCATCATTAACAGTACATCCTACACAGGTGAGTTAGGATGCACTTGATCCCAGAAAGGTATCTATCCTTCAAACCAGTGGAGTGCTTCAAACTAACAACAATACATAATATCCAACAAAAGAGGGTCGTGCTACAGTAGTAGAATACATGGCTCCGTCTAGATATCAGTACGAATCAAGTTGTGCATATTTGTTGTTGGCATGAACCACATCGCTGCATGTCGGGTTTGCAAAAGCCATCCATCGCATGGACGCTTGATGCCTTTCACACACTGAAGATTATCTGGCAACAAGCTGTGTCGATGATTCTCTGGATATGGCGATTCATGAAACCCATGGTATGTTGTGTAAACACAGTCCCCCTGGCGAATGGAAGTTGCATAGCACGGTAATCGTCACCGGTGATATGATCGACGATTAGTTGGATGATCGGATAATTGAGCCCGAGGAACATCGAGTGGTTGCCGAGGCTGTAAACCCGCTTCCAGTTGAATACTCCTGGCCCAATGGAGCTGGGATCTTTCTCGAACACGAAGCAGCCATAGCCACCAATGTCACGAACGCCCCAGGCATTGTAATAAATGTGGTTTATGTAATGGTTTGGTCAATTTGGTAAGTGCAAATGAGCATCAATGATCACCGTCAGCTGAACGAACGATAAACCACCACCCATCGGCTGGTATGATTCCAGGTCCTGGAAGCATGAAGGCCAGCGCATTTGCGTCTGCTGCAACAATTCAAATTGGAGACCAAAAGGACAAAAATAAACAATTATGTTTAGAGTATGTGTGGAATTAAGATACTATAACAGTGACACATCTCATAGACAGAGAATTGCAATGCCATGGTCATAATCATACCCAAAGTTAAAAAAATAAGCTAATGGCTTTCATATTCTAGCAATATGTCATGGTTCAAACATCATGTAACAATGAGAGGAGAACAACTATGACAGGGCCTACTCATATTATACCATAGCACTTACTACTGTTCTCATATCAACTCTAAGCAATAACATGCGTTGTTATAAAAATCTTGGAAATGAGAGTAACATATAGCAATCATGAGGTTATGCTCATAGTATCTATTCTAACAATCATTAGATGCCAATTGTTCTCATATCAACTCTAACAATAACATGTGTGGTCATAAAAATCTAGGAAATGAGAGGAACATATAGCAATGATGTGGTTATAGGCATACTATCTATTCTAAATTTGTAACAATGAACAAGCAGTCGTATTCATAAGGTAAGTATGAGATGAGATAGAACAATTACACAACAATAGATTCCACTAGTATAGGCAGCCAATCTGTGCATCGACCGCGTAAACGATGCCATCGTGCACTATAGCATCAGACAGAAATGTTGCCTCAACAGGATTGACGATGAGCCATAACGATGTATGGTGACCGGATTCCAGATAGACTAATCCCATGTTGAACAAGGCAATGAGCTTGTAATCCATGTAGTCTTTTGATGGTGTGGGCACTTCGTAGATTACAACTCTTAGCAAACAGAGGTCAAGCCAAAAGCTTGACGTGTCTCATGCGTAGTAGGCAGGTGTGTCCAGCGGGCCACAAGGCTCGATGGCGGCGATATCCAACGATGGAAGGGTGATCTCTCGCTGAGTGTAGATATCCACGAGACGCCACGGACTACCGGATTGGTTGATGACAACAATCCAGTTGGCCTTCATGCCCGCCCAGTAGTGGCCGTGCATGAAGGACAGGTGGACGAGTAGTGGTAGCATGTCGAGGGGCACCATGGCAACCTCCGTAGGATCGTCAAGTCGGTGTCTGGGCCACCTGCAAGGATCGGGCATCAGCAAGCAGGGTGTCTTGAAAAGAGCCGGCTGGTTGCAGACGAGTAGATGGTACAAAGATACCGAGCATGTGGCCAGATGGACGCTGCTGAGTAGGTCCATACGATTACCGA
Source organism: Triticum aestivum (assembly GCF_018294505.1). NCBI lineage: Eukaryota > Viridiplantae > Streptophyta > Magnoliopsida > Poales > Poaceae > Triticum > Triticum aestivum. Next base: position 161 of record NW_025250515.1, on the reverse strand, counting down.
TCTGCTCCAAGAGAACATCGGGGAGGGAATTCCAATCGCGGCTCTGCGTGTCAGTCGGTTCTGCTATTGGGGTTTTCGGTGCCTGCGAGCCAGCGGGGAAGTGGATTCGGGCGGGCGAGCAAAGAAGCTTCTCCTCGTGTGGCCGAGCAGTGAGGGGGGGG
>NW_025250514.1:0-2164 GCF_018294505.1 Triticum aestivum | reverse complement strand
CTACCTTAATTTCGCATGAGATCGGTTTGTACGTTTGTGTGCATCTCTGGACTTGTCCACCTGCCTGGATGCTTGGGAGATCAGCTTGAACGTTTCGTGTGTGTCTCCGGATCTAAAGCATCGGCAACTCAAGTTGTTCAAGAATGGCGGAAAGATCTGTTGGGTAGTGCCTGCACTGTTGATACGTATGGAGGCTCTCAGTGCATGTGTGGGGTTGCGTGAGCAGCTTGTGAACGCCCTGGTTGAGTTCGTAGGGCTGCTCGATGGTTCATTTCCATCTCGCTCCTTATAGCAAGGGCAGGCAGGCTCCATCGGGATTGCGGAGAAGTCGCTCAGGTGAGTTATAATTAGAACTGAATCCAAATGGCCGCTGGATCAATTTAATACTACACATGAATTTCACGGGCACTATATATACACCACTATCATTCACTGAATAGCACTACAGGAAAAATCCATGTTTGCTAATTGTGACGTCCTTTGCCGCATTCCGTATCATGGGCACTCCACGAACCTTCTCTTTGTTGACTACAACTCTTGGCAAACCGAGGAACTCAGCAGTGTTCTCCTTTTTCTAGAAAATAAACTCAGTCACAAAACAACACTTGGCCTATACACCCTTTCTCAATAATTAAGAGAAATGTCACCGATGGCAAAGAGATGAACACAAAAGAATTTGAGGTACTTGTCCTTTTTTTTTTTGAGAATCTCACAAAGCTTTATTACTGAATCATAATGTTCATAGGTACAAAAAGAAGATCGCCGGGTTGTCCTAGCCAAGTGTGTCGGCCAAACCCTAAAGATAACGCATGCTTTGCGAGATTATGGGCCTCCGTATTGGAGGTCCTATACTCATGAGTAAACGAACATGAAATAAAGGTAGTTGCTCTAGTCTTGATTTCCTCGACAATGGCTCCAAATTCTGCTGAGCTTCCCTGTCTGATTGCATCTACCACCACCTTGCAATCGGAGGCAACAAGTAAATGGTTGATATAGAGATCTTCTGAAAGTGCTAATGCCTCCCGAACAGCTAGTGCTTCTAGCACTTGGGGGTTGTGCTGAGGTACTTGTCCTCAATGGCCACAAATACCACATGGGCCATGGACATCAAGATGGGCTTTGTGTCCTATGGCATAACGTGTGCAATCAAGGATCAAGTGACTCCTCTACCGGCCAGAGCGATGCCGCTCTCAGAATAGCAAAAATATGATGCTTCATTCTCCCTCCATTCTGAATTACTTGTCGCACAAATGGATAAAAAATGGATGTACCTAGAACTAAAATATGTCTACATACATCCATACCTTCGAACAAAGATTCTGGATGGAGGGAGTACATTATAAAGGCACCATATTCATCCAGATCTCAAGACTAGATAGTTTCCTTTACGCCCGGACCAACGTTGCTGAAAAAATAGCAAAAATATGCTGCCACATACATCATAAGACACCATATTGAACATATAAACCGTCCTAGACTCGTAGTCACAACCGTTGCCTCCACGTCGCCTTTAAATCGCTATGCCACCGCCTGTTAATTTGGTGCCCCGCCGGGGGTATTTTCGTCATTTCATGTCCGCTGATATAAATAGTGTCGGCAAAGCGAGCGCTGCATCACGCACGCGAGGAGAGAAGCGAGCGAGCGAGCAGCTGCAGCCACAGACCTGCAGCCGCCGCCGCCGCCGCGCCCCCTTCTCCCCTTCTCCATGCTCGCCGCTGCCGACGCCGTCTCCGTCGCTCCCCCGCCTCGAGCCAGCCGCCGCCATGGAGCCTCCGCTCCCCCGCCTCGAGCCACCCTGCACCTCGTCCGTCTCCTCTCCTCCCTCTCACTAGTCTCCTCTCCCGCACCGCCAGCCCCTTCTCTCTCCTCCCCCGTGCAAGCAAGCCCCGGACCTAGAGGAAGAGGAGAGATGCGGGATCTGGAGGATGAAGAGGAGATCCAGGCGTCCCGGCGGTGGCTCGACCGATGCATCACTTATTTTAGAGCGCTATCCATGGATTTGTTGTCTTGTTTGCTTCTGTTCTTGTGTGCTCTAAAAAAGACAACCTGAAATTATGCTTGTGTTGTGCAGGTTCAGGACCAGTCCATGTCCGAGACGACGTTTGGGAGGTTGTGGTTTCCTCAGAAGGATGAACCTAGAGGTACCAGAATATTACTATTCAAT
>NW_025250513.1:0-2164 GCF_018294505.1 Triticum aestivum | reverse complement strand
AGGGAACGGGGCGGCGACCGTCTGACTTGCTACCGAGCTGTAGTGGCGAGGCCGCCGCTGATGGCTTGCATAGGTGGTCGGAGCCATGTAGGGAGGAAGCAGGGAGCTCGGGCGCGAGCTCCTCTGCTCGGCGCGGTCGATGGAGGAGGCGGACGACGGGTTGGGCGTGAGGCAGCAGTGGTGACGGGGAGGCTCTGGTTAGCGGCGAGGCGACGCCATGGCGGCTGGAGGTGGTGGATCGAGAGGAAGAGAGGAAGGGATCGATAGGAGGGGGGTCGGGCGCTGGGTTCTGGCGGCGCGAGGGAGAGGGCAGGAGGAACAATGGGATCAGCAGAGAGAGAGAGAGAGAGAGAAGGGATGGGTATCGAGCGAGCCTAGGGTTAGGAGTGGTTTAGGTGGGCCTTAGAGGCCGGCCCAATTAGAGATTGTTGAACATATCTCCACAGTTCAGAAAAGAAAAAGATGGAGAGGAAGAGGAAGAGAAAATATTTGAGGGTTCAAATATTTTCTAATTGAACTAAAATGGGCCATGCAGAGAAAAGATCATGGATGCAAAATACTCCCTCCATTCCTAATTTTTTTTCTTTGTTGTTATAACAAGGTTGGCTATAAGTGTATTTTTTTTACTCCTCTCTATCTCTTTCTTCGTACTCCCTCCGTCCCATAATATAAGAACGTTTTTGACACTAGCTAGTGTAGTGTCAAAAATGTTCTTATATAATGGGACACAAGGAGTACTAGTATTTATTGCATTTGCCAAGGAGTGACATCTTCCAATGAAATGGTGTTGCTAAGTTTGCTTCATTTAATTAGCTATAGACTCAAAATTGTCTTTTCACCTAGGTACACGCGCTTACCACCATTTCTTCCTTGGGTCACCAAACTAGTCTCTCTCTTCTTAATTAACTTGCCACATCAGACCTTATGCCTATGTGGCAAGCTTAAGCACCTGTAGGAGCAAGTAAGTACAATAGTGCGCTTTACATGGCATTTTTGCATATGTGGAGGAAAGAGGCAAGGAAAAAGTGGAGAAGTGGGCTCTCATGCAAGAGCCAGCCTCTACTACTACATGGTGGAGCATTGGGAGAGGCACCTGTATGGAGGTGGTCAGGAATCGGGAGACTCACGGCGGTCGTAGCGCCAATGATAATGGCAAGTCAAATCACGGGGCCCCACCTATCCAGCAGTAACTCGATGTCAAATCACACAACCCTACGTGTGCAGCAGCCTACTCCCTCGTCTTCTCGCGTCTTTGTTGAACCGACTAGGCGGAACTGTCCCGCCGCCTACCGGGCAGGAAAAGCCCCGCCCTCGACTTTTAAATAGTATACAATATACTAATTTTGTATCCATGGATTGCACCTGCGCCATGGAGCAAAGCGTCTAGAAAATGGCGGTACACATGTACGGAGTATACAGCACGCACGTCACGTTCGTGTCGCACCCCAGACGGTCGGTCGGTCTGGCACGCTGCTCTCCGAATGGAACGCGCGTCATATTGCGTTCGCACACACATGTGGGACGGCAATTGAGAACCGACCATAGGCACACTCCCCGGCCCCACAAGTCGGGTGACTTAATAGAAGAGGGAGACGAGTGATAGTACTAGAGAAGTGTTGTACTACGTTGGTGCCTGGACGATCCCCGCAAGACACGGAAGATCAGTTCGTCCATGCATGTGACCAGTCTCCAACAGACACGCCTGGATTGGCTATCGTCTACATATCGTGCAGGTTGTGCTGTACTTGGCTGTAGTTGTGGTGAGAAATCTAAAAAAAAGGTTTCTTGTCATCTCGCAAAATTATGTGTCATGTGCTTCGGATCACTGCGAGGGTTAAACAACAACAACTGAGTTGGGCTAGTCATTGGGGGCACATGCACGAACAGTGAATACTCGGCTGCCATCTAGGTCAAGCCGGCTATATTAATTAGGACATCTATTGACAGACCCCTTTTCTACGAGTTTATCTTTAATTTGAGCTTTGTTCCTCGTCTAGTTTGTCCGTCGGGATTCATGTTGTCTCCTTTGGGCAGTGAGGTTATGATTTCTTGTCATGTGGCATTTTTTCATGTTATATGTTATAATCCGGCGCTTCAGATCAAAATGACGACAACTGCGCCTCCGGGCCACGTGCATGAAGACTTCTCGACAGTCATTGACGAG
>NW_025250512.1:0-2164 GCF_018294505.1 Triticum aestivum | reverse complement strand
CAATTACTAGAGCTCGTGCACGCCAACTAAATTACCAGGTACTTTCGTTTCTTGGTAATGATTCTAATGTTCATGAGAATATGATGCTGCCTAAATTGGATACATTTGTTTTGCTTACAAATGAAGGGCCTAGCTTGGAGAAGGATGAACATTGGAGCAAGAACAAGCATGGAGATGATGGCATGCGCAAGGGGAACAAGAACGGAGTTACAAGTGATGATTTCAGGACTTTGAAGCCACCATAATGGGTGCATGAAGCCTTGGACGAAATATACAAGATGCCACTTCATAAATTTCGTCCCGAGGCTATTTTAGGTGCTGCGTCACCTTATTATTGGGCCAGGCCCATGTAATTTCGAAATACCTAAGTATAGGCTATTTTTAGAGTCCGTATGTGTGGGGAAACAAGAGATAGGGTTGATTTCGGACCCCTCCACCAAGGGCCACGAAATTCCCCCCTCTTCCTCCATATATACAGCCCTTAGGGCATTGTTTAGACTTTGGGTTTTGTTTAGATTAAAACTTCGCCATAGCTGCAACTTCGCGTACTTCGTTTGTGTTCAACGACCAGACAAAGGCGTCACAGAACCCCACCTTGATCAATAAAGCTTTCATCTTATATTCGCAATATCCAGATTGCAATCTCAGTTTCTTGCTTGTTCTTCGTTTGCTCGCAGGAAACAGACCCTCGTGGTCAGGTTGATCGTGCTCCGGCGTGGTCAATAACCTCTCGGAGTTGGTTTAGCGATTGCTAAGGCGCGACGTCCTCGCACGTTCGTAGTCGGATCGTCAAAGTCGACTGCCACCAAAGCGATATCCATCATCTCATCGAAAGACGGGACACCTTTGCCTCTATCAAGTGGTATCAGATTTCTAGGTTGTTCGGTGAGATTTTACAGTTTTTCGTAGTTTAGATCGAGTCTGTTCTTCATACCTATAGTCCACGAAAAAGCCACAAAAAAAATAGGGTTAGTTCATCATATCCGAACCAATCTGAGCCTTTGCATAATCTTTTTAGGGTTTTGCTTTGTTGAATTTGCGGTTGCATCGTCGTGTCTAGTTGCTGGTCTTAGAGTCTAGTCTTTTAGAGTTTCGAGTTCTGGTCATAAGTAGTCACGCCGCCGCCGCACCATCATCATCGCCCCTGCCATCTACCACCACCGCTTCGAATCCGTATCCATATACCACCACCGCTGTCATATACCACCACCGCTGCCATCTACCAACATATATCCACCACCAATCCGAGTTCTTGTCATATTAGGTTTGTTTTCGAGATCCATCTAGATTCCGATTCATGTTTCCTTGCCGGAGTAGGTTTCGAAAAAAAAAGAGTCCGGAAACCACGCTCCGTTTAGGCCCAAAATTTTTCGAAAACGCATTTTTTGAAAAAAATTCTGGCTATCCTATTTTTAGGTGTTTCTGAGTGTTTTGAGACAGGTGCCATTATAGGAAGTTTTTTTGACCCGTTTCCAGCTTTTGGGTCCGGGCAGTCGAAAAAAAAAATTTGGTCGAAAAAATTTCGTGCCCATCCTGTCAGTTTGAGCTAGGAAGAGTTTTGAGACACTCGCCATTATACTGATTTTTCGCAAAACAAAAAAAAAGCAGCGCAAAAAAAAGAGCGAAAAAAAAATCCAGAGTGTGCTTTTCCCTTGTTTACGTGCCGCGCCGTGATTTTGTTGGTATTCTAGGCTCGCGTCTCTAGCACGGTCTAGCCTAGGACCAGCACAGTACCGTCGTTGAGCGTTTATTCAACTTTGCATCTCTGAATTGATTATTGCTGACCCTTTTTGCTACCATATTATAAGCCTTCCCAGCTCCACATACATCTACGTCGTGCGTTTGACTCTCCCTGGTAATCGCTCTATCCAAGCTTTGAGAGTTTTGACTACAACGGTTGCCGATCACCACCTGTTGCTGGGTAAGAACTGGTAAGAATTTGAGATTTGCTTGACGGGTTTGTGATACACCACCACCACTTCTTAGTAGTCTGTAGGATCATATTCTTGTGTGTTTCTATTTGTTGCTAACCATGGTAGGATCACAAGCCGATGAGACTGATTGGGAGAACCTGACGAACAAACAGCTACATGATAAATTTCAGCAAATGATGAGTGGACAGGTGCAAGATGTGCTAAACAGATTTGACGAGGCCATGGAGAAG
>NW_025250511.1:0-2164 GCF_018294505.1 Triticum aestivum | reverse complement strand
GGCGGCAACAATGACGTGGCGGATCCTGATTGGGCGAAACGACGTGTTCGGCGGACATGTCCGGCGCGGATGGACATGTCCGGCGGCGCGGAGTTTGGCTAGGGTTTGGACTGCGGGAATTTCGGGGGAGGCCACATATTTATAGGTAGAGGGAGCTAGGAGAGTCCAAATGAGGAGCGGTTTTCGGCCACGCGATCGTGATCGAACGACCGAGAGCATGAAGGGGAGTTAGGTGGGTTTTGGGCCACTTTGGAAGGGGTGTTGGGCTGCAAGAAAAGAGGGCTTTGCGGTTACCCGGTTAACCGTTGGAGTATCAAATGAACTCCAAATGGCACGAAACTTGACAGGCGGTCTACTGGTGGTATACCAAGGCCACTTGGCAAACCTCGGGCCATTCCGAGAAAGTTTAACACCCACACATAACAGGAGACAAAAGGGGAACGCCGGGGGACATAGGAGTGCCGGATTGCAAAACAGACAACGGGGAAAATGCTCGGATGCAAGAAACGAACACGTATGCAAAATGAAATGCACATGATGACACGAAGCGAATGATGACATGATAAAATGCAACATGCAAGCAGATGACATGGCAATGACGGCGAAAAACTGGCAGACACCTGGCGCATCGGATCCGGGGCGTTACATAATGGCTCAATGGGCTTCATTATCTTGTTGAAAGGGTTGTTAAGCACACTAATAAGCACAGTGAACATGTCCAGGTGGATTCCTACTGCTGTGTTTGCTTGATCCCTAAACATACGTCTGATCTTGATATTCATCCGCAATGGCACATTTTCTGGCGCGTCTGTCCAACAGATGCACCAGAATGCGAGAAGATCGTTGTAGGTGATTGTGTCAGGGTAAAGCTTAGAGACGACACAATATGGATGCAGCATAAAATCCACTGTCTTGAATGTCCAAATGTGCAGCGGGAGGTTTGTTATTTCAACTAAAACCTAGGATCCGGCATGGTTATCATTGAAATCATAGGCTGGTGTGCCACAAAATGTTGAGTTTTCATCTGCATAGAGCCGTAAAGTATATATTACTCAGGTTAAGCCTCTGTTCGGACTGAAGAAATTCGACTGCTTGTTTGTTCTGCTGCTTGTTTGGGATGCTAATTAAGAACTCTTGGTCATGAGTATCAATAGTAACAATTTCATCACATTCAAGCTGAAAAGCTTTAGCCAATGCATTATCAAAGTGCCTTCGTGCAGTTCTACTATTAGGAGAGAAAATGATCTAGAAATGGTAGTGTGTCCGGATCTCTGGGCATTTTGTTTCACCATAAGAAAGGAAAGCTCTTGTAATATTTCTTCTGGAACAGACAGACGAGGACGAAATACCTAGCAAGATTATAAAATAGTTTAGCCTATTGGCCAGCTTAGGTGTTGAGAAAGGACGAGTGGATCTAAGAATACAGGGGCAGCGGCTTAGCTTAGAGGAACAAGGAAAGAATAGAATCTACCTTGAACTGGAAAGGCGGTATAGGATGCAGCTTCATCGGTTGAAGAAGACGCCATAAGCCCAGGGCACCAAGATGTAGTGAGGGAAGGAACCCTAGAAATGGATGCGCGGAGAGTGTGACGGCGGGATTGGTGGGGTGGAGTAAGAGAGCGTGCAGGTTATGGGGGACAGCACATAGGCCAGTTCTCAGCCACACAACCTGTCTGGATATGAGGCACGGCCAAGAACGGGCCTACTGGGCCGAAGTAAAAAAACAGGAATGGGCCAGGGCCTTAAAGGCTATGAAAAAAGGACGAGATGACCAGAGTCTAAAAGAGAGGGGAGACAAAATCATGTATGAAAAGAAGAAATCGTCTGTAGACTATGGGGCAGCATATCAAGTATAAAAAGGCAAATCATAATCGAACAGCACACACATAATACGATAGAGTTCACTTGATTATATAGGGGAGTTTTTTGTTTTGCCGTGCTTTGACACTGCTACTTGAGCAGCTAAAGACTTTTTAGCATACAGACATATAAATAGAGGAGTTTTAGACATGCTTCCTGAGAAGCATACAACTACAGCAAGGTCTATGCAAGAAGCATACGCGGTAACGGACTCTGCTTGTAGCTGGTCAAAGAGCATTATGATTGAGCGTTGTCGAGAGCAAAGCTAGATGCATAAACCGCCATCTTTCTCCTTCGATCTTGC
>NW_025250510.1:0-2164 GCF_018294505.1 Triticum aestivum | reverse complement strand
CATCCAAATGCACATGATCAGGTTAATGTTTCTATACCACCATTTAATGGCCGTTTTAGACCTGCTTTATATATTGAATGGGAGTTTGACCTAAATAATATATTTGCTTCCAATAATTTTGATGTACGTAAAAAAGTTAAGGTTGCGGTTGGTTCTTTCACTGGTTATGCTGTAGTTTGGTGGAGTGAATATTGTCGGTTACACCCTAATGATATACCTACTACTTGGGATGATTTGAAACTTGCCATGCGACATACATTCGTTCCCGCTTATTATACTCGTGACATGATTACAAAGTTGCAACATTTAAAACAAGGTAGTGACACCGTAACGAAATATTATGATACTTTACAAACTACCTTGCTACATTCCTCTTTAGAAGAAAGTGAAGAAGATTTTATGGATAGATTTTGGGGAGGATTAAATCGTGACATTCAGGAGATACTAATACATGAAGAGTGTTATCCTATGGACCATTTGTTTCATCTTGCTTGCAAAGCTGAACAGGAAATAAAACGACATGTTGCGCACAAGGAGAACAAGCGCGAGATGCACATTCCAAGAGTTGATACGGTTGTCCCTTCAACTACTAAGCATACTATGACAACCACATCCGTTGTTGTGAGGACTACATCACCTCCACCATGTGACACATCATCACCGAGAGTGCCTACCTCATCTGAGTTGATCATAAGAGGTAATGACAAAGGTGAGCACCATGCGGTGAGCTACCCACTACTTTGATCACACCAGCTACCTTAGAGGACTATGTTGATGATTTGACTTTGCCATGTGATCAAACAATTTTGAGTGAGCCCATTGAATTAACTATCGATGCAAAAGAATCAAGTGAATCAGGGAATAAATCAGATTTGGATCAAATATGTTTGAAAATAATTGTGCCAATGTTTAATCATTTCGATATGACCTCTAATCTTGGTGATGGTTCATCAATGTTGGGATGGTTTAATGATGAATATTGTCAATCTTTTCATATGAATAAGAGCTTCACTTATATGTGCAAACTGAGTTGCAATACTTTCATGCCTTCTACTTCTTGTGATAATATTTTGGCTTTATATTTTATTAACTATGAAAGTTACTCATGTATACATGTGTCATATGTGCAAAATCCACGGGAAGTAAAAATGGATGACATATACATATACAACATGTACACCTTGTCTCTTTTGTTAGCCACATTTCAGATTAAGCAACGCCGAGGACGGCTTTGTTTTCAAGAAGGGGAGGATGATGAGGACATGACTACCTTGGATACGACCAAAAATATTGCATACATGCATATTTGTCAGGTGATTTCTAGTGCAAACTATTCAATAATCTATTTATGTTAACCAGAACAAAAATACTTCACACACTTTTGTGTTTTGTCTAATTGCAGGTGTATGGGACATTTGTACAATCCACATATGAAGATAAGGCAAAAGGAGAAGTTCAGGTTCTGTTCAAAAAGTCCTCTCACGTCACTTTTGGGCCAAGAGAAGATAGAGTCCAAGTCTCTCACGTTCTGGATTCAGATTCGGACTGCACAGACATACCTGACTCAAAACGCCAACAACGTTTTCGTACGGACTCCGAATTGGGTGATTCTTTTTTTGTTGGAAACTAGATTTCGTGCTCTTTCCAACACAATTGGATTCACCTTTAAATTCGTCCGGAGCATTGAGTTATGGTCGAAACAATCTGACGTTGCACCAGAATCCGAGTCAAACTACAAGTCCAAAGGTGTTGCATCACCTCCACTTGGGCCCATGTGCCTTGTACGACCTAGGGTTGGTTTTAGGCTGCCTTGGGACGTCCTCCCACCTCCTTGGCCGCCACCCCTTGTTCCTATATAAGTAGATCCATCTAGTAGCTTTTCCCTTGGGATTTGTTTAGTTAAAAGTTAGCCATTGCAACTTCGTGTACTTCGTTTGTGTCCAACGACCAGACCAAGACCACTTACGGATCCCCACCACTATCAATACTTCATATATATTCGCAATATTCAGATTGCATTATCATATTCTTGCTCGTTCTTCGATTGCTTGCAGGAATAGACCTTCGTGGTCAGGCTGATCGTGCTTCCGGCATCGTCAGTAACCTCAGGAGATTGGTTTAGCGATTGATAAGGCGCAACGTCGTGCACGTTTGTAGTCGGATC
>NW_025250509.1:0-2164 GCF_018294505.1 Triticum aestivum | reverse complement strand
TGTCGTTATTTAACTCCCATCTCGTAGGAACAAAAGATGAAGCTGGTGACAATACATGGTCTCCTGAGATTTTCAGCCTCTTCCGCGAATCAGAGGAACTTGCAAGAGGATAGTTAAACTTGGCAACCATCACTGCAAACTTATAGCGACTAAAAAACAAAGCAAGACACTAAAAGATTCATGTGCTGAAGAAGAACCTCAGACTTTCCTGTCAATGTCATGTGGATACAGCACCTCCAGTTAGGTTCATCCTGTAAACAGGATCCCCAAGCCATCTGCATCATCGGTTCTTCACAAGGGTGAAGTCTGGTGAGAAAGAACATACCACAGAATCAAAAACTAAACAAGTTTGATGATAATAATGACATACTTAGGTCATGGCTCAGATCTATATAACAGGTTTTCAGTCATGAATTATCATAAGTAGAACTGACATGTTTGCTGAAAGTTTTTATCATCACCGCCATGTCACAAGCCAGAGCACAGACACCAACTAAATAACTGAATATAAAGAACAAAAACATGGGATCAAGATACCATGTTATCCTGGTACTTCATGAGTTAATCATAAGCGCGGATAAGATTCTAATTGCTTTCATCAACCAAAAGAGATTCAAAACAAAGAACAAGGATAGGACACAAGTTATGATTGTATCCATTACTTTGACACAGGCCACTCATCCACGCGTAGTGTCACACTCGCAACATTGAACGGCTGTGTACATCTAGCACAGCCTTAGGGCTTTCGTTCATCACAAGGGACTGAAGTCTATCCGACAAACCCGGGGTTAGCATTGTGCAAAAACCCAAATAAATAGATATTTACTAATCACCAAGAGACAAAAAAGGCGATACATTCAGGGTTAGCCAACAGATATGTTGGAACATTCTAAGTTACTTCATTGTATATATTACAAACACCACTATATACCAGCTATTCAGTTATTAAAAGTTCTTAGTTTAATCTCTAATGCAGCTAGATAAGTTTAACAGAACTACATAATCATGCAGATGTAATAAAACAGGCATAAAGATCCATGCAGAAGATCAAGTGCGGTAAAGAAGTGTTCCTTTCATATCAAGCTATGCACCCTAGAGAGTAGCATGCCAAGATCCTAAATAAGAATCAAACTCCAAAAAATAGCATAGGGAGCAAACTCAACGTCAAGATCATGGTGGCCGAAAGACCACCACCACCAGAGACAACATTACCACACGCCGAACTAAAAATCATTGGTTCGGTGGCCGACAAAACAATCGGTCACAGCTCGGTGGCCAGACCATATTAGGGCACATGGAGAGATGGAAGAGACGAGGAACTCACAATAACCAAGGACAAGGAAGCCACCACCGCCATGGTTGTGACCAGGCCACTATCATCATGCTGGGGGAAGCTGAGGTAGTGGCCAAGGAGGAGGTAATCCACCGAGCTATAGTAACCGAATATGGACGTTAGCAAGCTACCACCGCCCTCCTGCCAACATTGGCGCCAACACTGAAAGCGCATAGTGGTGACAGTTCGGTGACAACCCAACATGCTACACTGAGACGTGAGGGTCCCAGCTCGTTGCCACATGTTGGGCGCGCATAAATTCCAGCATTGAATCAAGGTAGAGCCGCTTCACTGAAAACAACAAGCAAAGCATGCACTGGATTAATTGAAAGAATCACCAAAGCTTTGTAAGCACATATGCATTGTTAGGTTCACACCAATCATTGTACCTAGTTTGCTAAAATGTGGTTAATAAAAAGTTATAGGAACAAGTCACACTTAGTATCCATGTAGTTCACAAAGAACGAGTAAACATGCACACTAGCTTGGGATCAACATGCAAAACACTGCGCGGGGTCGCTAGTTCACTTCAACTACACATGTTCATTAGATGAAAAGGAAAGGTACTAAATAAGATGATAGACTTGGTGAGCATCTATCATTCCAATCGGTTACATGCCAATGGAAGGAGTAGATAAGGTACAGGTTTATCTTTAAGATGCCAATCATACTAAAATGGGTCCTGATAACATTGTTCGCATATTAGAATGCATGGACTATGTTGGACTTTCAGTAATGTAGAGTTCATCGAACGGCTTAGTTGCGCGAGAAAAAAATATTGAAGAAACAAAATATGGTCATTGTTCAACTGATGAGCAAACTCCAACAAAC
>NW_025250508.1:0-2164 GCF_018294505.1 Triticum aestivum | reverse complement strand
TCTACATAGCCAAAGCTCCCATAATAAGGCATACACTCCCACCCTTATTAGCGTTGTGAATCTATTTGGAATATCATCGAACCAGTGACCAAAAATATTGGCAACACTCGTGTATGGGTACAAATTAGACGCTACTTGGATGACTGGCCACGTAAAACGAACAAATTTACATTGAAAAAAGAGGTGCTTGATTGTCTCATCAAGAATACAAAAACTACACTTCTTTCTTCCTTGCCAATTGCGATGGCGACGTTATCTTTGGTTAGCACAACTCCCCTTCAATTATACCCAGTCGCGGAGACAGGGGTGCCAACAGAGGTCTGCCCCCCCCCTAACATCATGATTTTGCTACTAAATTATTAATGAACAGTGTAGACTTAGAAATTTTTACTACTAAACATCTAGTTTCCTTAGGTTTGGCTCTCCCCAACCTATTTTAATAGTACTTGGCCCCCTAATCCAAATTTTCTCCCTCCATTCACTAGGACCTCTGAATGACTGAGCGCACGATCCATAGTCGACTATGAAGGACCCAGATGTAGTGAGGTTCCAGCGAAAAATGATCATGAAAAATTCTGACATATCGGCAACAGTACCAGATGAAATTTTTTTGTTATTATTCACTAGGACCTCTGAATGACTGAGCGCATGATCCATAGTCGACTATGAAGGACCCAGATGTAGTGAGGTTCCAGCGAAACAAATCACGTCCTTGTGTTAGGATAACATATTTTGCTATGACCTAAGACGGGGCCAATCAAATCCCGCCTGAAAGAAATATTCGTCGGGAATGAACTGAGCAGCTTCACAAGAGTATCATTCTTATCACAAACAATGTGGTACAAAACTGAACATTGTTCTTGGAGGTTAGCATTGCCTAGCCAAATGTCCTCCCAGAAATGAATCTCCGACCCATCTTTTATCATGAAGGATCCAAAGCGGAAAAGATGTTTCTTCGCCGTCATTAGGCCAACCCAAAAGTGCGAGTCATCATGTTTTCAATAGGTCCGTGACACAGCTTTTTGGCCTTATCATACGGCCCGCCACTGTATAAACGCTGCACCATTGTAAACGAATATTCTCCATCCGCAGCTTGGTTATCTTCTGCGTCGGCTCGCTAACTATCTCTGTAGGCTCATTAGCACTTCCCCCCTCACCCTTCTTCTACCACTATGTTCCGCACAGGGCCGACCCTGAGGGGGAACAGGAGGGGCGGCCGGCCTGGCCCCAACATCTAGGGGGCCCCATGGCATAGGTAGGATCGTAACTGGCAGACCACCAGGTAGGCACGCTGCCTCACGCCCGCACCTAGACACGCTCTGATCAAATCAAAAGGAAGAAAAAGGAACGCAAATCCCATGACTCAAGGACCCTCCGAGTTTATCTTCTGATCGCTAGGCTACTTCTAACAAGATCGCTTTCCTCAACAGAAAAATAGTTCGCTACGTTTGCTCTTTAACTAGGTCGCCAAGATTTCCCTTTCCTCAAATTTCGCTACAAAAAAGTTCGCTCCAATCGCGAATTTGTTAATCATCAATCACAAGCGGCCACGCTCCAACTCTGACCCGGACGCCGACGAACTCCACTATCTAGGCTTCGGGTGCGTATGCACACGCACGGCAAGGCCACACCGCCCAGCGCGGCCTCCCATGAGACGTCAATCACTGCAAATCGCGTTATCGGCTTATCGCCAAGCGGCAGATCGTCAACACCAATCCAAAGGTATATCAGATTACCAGTATGAAATTCAACCACTTCTAAAGTATAAATGATCAAATTCAATCATTTCTGTTAGAAATAATTAATTAGATCAATGTTGAGGATTGAGGTGATTGGCTTTTAGTTTGTAGCATACGTAGATTTTTAAAGATGATGACCTCTTGGATTGGATTGAAATATTTTGATGGAACTTTGCATGACTTCTGCTATACATTTGCTTTCCTCTGATTTGATTTTTTTAAAGATGATGACCTCTTGGATTGGATTGAAATATTTTGTAGGAAATTTTACAAATTGTCTTATGTAATTGTATGTGGATTCACTCACATCATTGAAAAATTATGAGCTTTGGACTATGGAAAAATCGTATCCAAGTTATAAAAAATTCATGCATTCCAGAATTCATCATTCTGAAAAATTCTCTTGGAAATTCAATTATGAATTA
>NW_025250507.1:0-2164 GCF_018294505.1 Triticum aestivum | reverse complement strand
GCATTTGAAGAAGCTCCTAAGACCTTAGTCAAGTGGATTCCCAAGACTACTTCAAGTTCCACTTCATCAAGTACGACTACAACTCCAAGGATTCCCATAAAGATGATGTGGATCCAAAAGAAGAAGAACTAGAGAGTTCTTGAGGGTGACTCCGCTAACATACTTCACTCTTATCATTTTGGCGAGAACAAGTGCAATCAACTTCCACATCTTGCACTAGTACAAGGAGTCACAAACCCTCTCGTTGGTAAGACAAGGGACAAGGTAACCTAAAAGTCTTCATGGACATCATCTTGTGTGTGCATCACTCTATGTCTATGGATATCCTTGTTTGTTCCTTGTGGGACTAACCCATGTAGGTATTGAAAGTGCAATTCACTCAAATGGACAGCTCCAAGTGATCTACATCAACATTGAGCATCCACATCTTCAACATCTACATGAAGTCATCATCGACAAAACCCAAGGTTAGTTCATCCCTCTTAGGGGGGATATCACATCTAGGGGGAACTTTACTCTAAGACTTGAGCTAAAGCAACTCTAAAGATGTGAACACAACAATGCTTTATGTAAAAGTGGTAACCCCACTTGAGCTTGAACGATGAGTATGACCTATGATCAAGTGTTCTCACTTGACTCCTAAGTCAATATACTCATATATAGATGACCTAGTCATCGCAAATTGCTTGATAGATGCTAGAATTGGTTGTGCATGCCTTGCCACATATTTCATTTGCCATCTTATTGTGTGATCATGCTGGTTGCATATTTTACTCATTCGAGGACATCCACTTGTTGTTTTGATTGTTCGGTTTTATTTCTTTTTGCCAAGTGGATGGACAAGAATGCCTAAGAACCTCCTCTAGCTATCTATGCTTTTCTCGTCTCAAACTCTATTCATGCTGCATCATAAAATTTGATCAAGTCAGATTCGAACCACTCTGTGTGAGGAGCGCTCGGAGTCCCCGATTCGTCATAGACTTAAACTTCCAAAACCTCTTTATGATTCTCGGTCTGACCGATACCCTACTTTCGGTCCTACCGAGATCATTAAGTTGATCTAGGTTTTCGATCTCGGTGCAACCGATTTGAACATTTCAGTCACACCGAGTATCAGTAACTGCACGCAGTTATGAATCTCGGTGCCACCGAGTTGTTCCACTCGGTCACACCGACAGGGTCGGGCTATATATAGCCATGGGCAAAATTTTGGAAATTTCTCCGAACCCCTTCGCCCGTGCGATAGCCTGCTCTGCCTTCGTGGTCTTCGGATCGTCTTCTCACCGCCAGCCGCCTCGAGTCGCTGGTCTCTGTCGCTGTCAACGGGAATTCTGTCCCGCCGTTGCCGCCGTAGTGAGTCTCCGCCGAACTAGGGTATGGACTCGATCTTTGTGCTATTCCCCAATCTGATTCCTAGCACATTGTGATCATATTGATTCTAGCCATGTTTGATAAACTTCTATCCAGTCAATGAACCCATAGATTAGGTTTGATTCGAAAATTCCAGGTTTAGGTTTCCGCCGAAACCATCTCGGACCCACCGAGTTGAAAAACTCGGTCCCACCGATTTGGCTTATGCCATTGCACAAGTGAGACTCGGTCTGACCGAGAATTACTTATCGGTGTGACCGATTTTCAAACTCTGTGAAACCCTAGCAGTCTCGGTGCCACCGAACTGTGACTCGGTCCTACCGAGTTCACTAGTTTAGGTTCCAAAACTGCTTCGGTATCACCGAGTTTGAAAATTGGTAGATCCGAGATGATTTCAGTGGGAAACTAAAACTAAGTTTTTGGATCATTCTTTTGCAAAAATCTCTGCATTTTGTGATGCTCATCCTTTCTACCTCATCTATAATCTGTTCACAGGGTCAGCAGTCAGTTTGCAGCATGTCTGATCAAAGTGACAACCAGAACATGTCAGAGCAGCAGGTGCACATGAGTGAGGGCACTAGTCCCTCCAGCTCTTCAGATGAGGGCAGCAGGAGCACCCCTAGCAACTTGCCAAAGGCTGCCGCGAGACAGAGGAAAAAGAGAACTTCAGACTCCGAAGATGAAGACTATGTGGCAGAGGAAGAGGCCACTTCCAAGAGAGTTGAGCCAGCTCAAGGCACAAAGCCAGGCCTGAAGATCAAAAGGCCAGCAGGCAGGCAGCCCATGTCAAAGG
>NW_025250506.1:0-2165 GCF_018294505.1 Triticum aestivum | reverse complement strand
AGTTGAGAGGAGCTCAAAGTTGTTTTGTAAACGTGGCTGCGACATGCCTCTCGAACTCCTCTCTAAAGCAGGCGGTACGTGCCTACCTCTTTGGCATGTTGGGCCTGCTAGCCTTGCGGGTCTGCATCCTAGCCCATATGTAGGGTTTCTAGTCGTATGCAGGCCATGGTGGCCTAGTAGGCGGGCAATTTTTTCTTTTTTTGCAGATGTTATGTTTTTTAAAAAAATATGTCATTTTTTGCATATATTATTTTTAGTTATATAATTTTAGTTGCATAAATTTTATACAATTTTAGTTGCCTGTATTTTACTTTCACTATATTCTTTGCATATATTCTTTATAGTTCATTCCTTTTGCTATTAGAGTTTTACAAAAGCTTCTTATTTTGCTATTAAAGTTTGTAACAAAAAAGACTTTATGAAAATTATTTTTGGGATTAAAGTTTTTAACAAAAAAATACTTTGATAATTTTAGTAGCATAAATTATATATAATTTTAATATTATTTTGATCATAACAAGAGGTTTATAAAATATTTTTAGTTGATTATTTTTGCTACCGAAGAATATTATAATTTTGTTTTACTTGCTCATAACAAAATATTTTAATTGAATCTTTTTAGTTCATTATTTTTGCTATTAGTTCATTCTTTGAGCTAAATGACCCTGAAGTTGGAAAGCACTACAAATGAACTCTGAAATGGTTGAAACTTGGCATGGTACCATAATTTTACCCACATAGTAGTGCTAAAAAGTTTAGCGGGTTAAGGAAAAAACTGGATGCACTTCGTGTAAAAACTGGATAATTTCTTTTGAAGTATCAGGGTTTCTGATGAAAACTCATCTATTACCAAGGGATTTCATTTTTTTATCATATTTTAACTCTAGACTTTTTCTGTGTTCAATATGCATCATTCACAGCCACATCATCAATTATCAACCATTTCCTAACTTTATTTGCTATTTTTTCATTCATTTAATTATTATTTTTTAGCTAAATGACCCTAAAATTGAGAAGCACTACAAATGAACTCTGAAAATGTTGAAACTTGGCATGGTATCATAATTTCACCCACTTCACTTGTTTTTACTACTGTAAGTGCCTCGGATAAACATTTAGTTTCATGTGTATACTTGTTGCCACATGAAAATTTGAAGCTTATGCCTGCCAAGTCGACGAGTAGTGATTCCGCTTCACTGATATTGTTTGTTAGTAATGTCATTTTCTCGGCAGGTTTATGTGGCCTCAACTACTGCAGAGTAGGTGTGTTCTCGGATGTAGGTTCTATTATGTTGTCACTTATATGTAAACCTGATTAGACTTTCTTTTGACCCACTTTTATTTGGATTAAGTTTCGGCAACCTCGTGTTTATTTTTGTTTTTAAGTAGATACTTTGTTATTCTCATATGTAGGCATGGTAAAATTTAAGAATTTTGGACAACTAAGTAATTTATTTTTGAAGTTTGTTCTAATTCTCTCATTTCTACCGTCTAGTGTCTAATGTTGCTATAAATATGTTAGGTGTGATTAGGTAGCGGGCTTCTTGGTGCATCACAATCCGCCATGACATGATCCTTACCATCAGGAGGGCCGACGACAAGAACTTGAATAACAACCTCAGCAGTATCTTGTGTTCTATCGTTGTAAATTGGATTATACTGGTTCCTAGTGTTGTTCTGTGATATTTTGTGAATATATTCTGTAAATTATCATTACATGGAGGATTTTGTAAGCTGGTGCGGTGTAGATACCAATGGATGGCTGCATATTGAATATCCGTGTAATATATGATCATACTTTGGAAATACTTTGCCTTGGCCCAGAGTTGGTATTACGATTTGTGTAATGCATTGTACTGGTTCAAAATTGGTGTGGTAGATATGTGCTGGATGAAATTTAAATTCTGCCTACATCCATGATGATTTCTGTGATGAAAATTGGTGTCCATGTAGGTAGCCACGTCATTCCAATAGGGTGATGAAAAATCCTACGTGGTGTTGGTTCTGTGACAGTTCGTTCCGTCATGAATGGTTGGGCCTAGTTTGGGTTGGCCGGGCTTCGGGCAGATCCATGACGGTCAATATCTGTCATGGAAGGCCTGATGTCAAATTATGACGCGATATACATGACAGATTCCAAGTCCGTCATCGATTGACACCCATGA
>NW_025250505.1:0-2165 GCF_018294505.1 Triticum aestivum | reverse complement strand
CGCCATTCCCCATCAATACGGACCCGTGACCTGTGGCCTGGTAAGAAGTGAACAATGAAATGTCAGCACACACATGAACACCTGCACCTGTGTCCACCCACCAATCGTTGGGTTGAAACACTGAAAAAACAGTAAATAAATTACCGTACCCAGATGCACCATTCTCATTGTTGCCCACAATCATGTTGACAGACTTGGAGTCCTGTCCTGACTTCTTGTACTTGTTTGGGCACTTGTTGGCCCAATGTTCAACCGAACCACAAGTAAAGCAGCCCTCGTCCTTCTTGTTCTTCTTGAAGGTCTTCTTACCCTTCTTCTTAAAGTCGGTATTGTGTTGGACACCGTTCTTTCCCTTGGGCTTGTGGGAGTTGAAGTTCTTCTGGTTCACCATGTTGGCAACAGAAGTCCCTTCGGCCCCTTTTCCGTGCGAGTCTTTTGCCCTCGAATTCTGCTCAACACTCAGATGGCCAATGACATCCTCCACAGAGAATTCACGCCTCTGATGTTTCAGAGTGGTGGCAAAGTTCCTCGAGGAATTAGGGAGCTTAGCGATTATGCAGCCCGCGACAAACTTGCCCGGTAACTCGCACTTGAGAAGCTCAAGTTCCTTAACAATGCATATTATCTCATGAGCCTGCTCCAATACAGGACGGTTTTCAACCATCTTGTAATCGTGGAACTGCTCTATAATATACATCTCGCTCCCTGCATCGGCGGCCCCGAATTTAGATTCGAGCGCCTCCCACAAGTCCTTGGCGACATGCACATGTAAATATGCGTCGACCAGTTTATCTCCGATCACGCTAAGAACTGCTCCGAGAAACACAACGGTAGCCTCCTTGAACGCCTTCTCCTGTTCAGGAGCAATCGTTCCCGTGGAGACACCGGTGACCCAGAACACGTTCATAGCCGTGAGCCATAACGTGGTCTTAGTCTGTCAACGCTTGAAGTATGTACCGGTAAACTTATCCGGTTTCAGTGCAGCGGCAAAGCCACTTGCCGAGAAATTCCTACACATAATAGGTTTTTGGATTGTTGAGTAAATAGGCAATTTCTCGATTAAATTAATCCATGAGTAAATCACTAGCATGGCATTGACTAAGTTGATGACGTACTGACTCTGATCTAAACATGCACGTACTAAGCAAACAGTAGACAAATCTACACATACTGCTAGTACTGCTAATATGAAAATAATCAGGAGCGGGATAAATGAGTTATACCCTCCAGTAGGCCACGCAGAGGCCGCGGCTTTGGTGGTAGCAGCGGCGTCCTCGGCGACCTTCTTGTCGGCTTCAGCTTTCTCGGCGGCGGCACGGTCGGCGTCGGTGGACATGGTGATGACGAATGCGACGCGGACGTAGAGGAAGTAGACGATCGGAAGCGAGGAGTCGCGTAATCGCTGCCCAAAAACCTATTCGCCCCTCACCCCGTACAGGAACCAGAAGGGCGTGGTTTCGGAGACCTGCTCTCCCGTCGACCGTGTACGTGGCGGACGGGATGGAGTCACCGGCGGCAGCAGCAGCAAAGGAACGACGGTGGGCGTGCACGTGAGCAGATGTGATCTGTTCGTGGCGGCTAGGGTTAGGAGACACCGCATACTTATAGGCGCAGCCGCGTGGAGAGACGTGGGCTCGACCCACGTCCGAGTCCGTGACAGCCCACGATCCGACGTCTCAGATCGTGGCCCAGCTGTCAGAAAACTCTCCGTTATTGACTGGCAAAAATAAGCGCGTAGGTGTGAGCTCGGCTCGGCTCAATCCCGCAACCCGCGGCGCGTCGTGACGAGGCGTGGCGTGGCGAGGCGGGCGGCGGAGGAGGAGTGCGCGAGGGCCTCTTCTCTTCTCAAGCTCCAATAGCATGTAGAAGAGAAACCCTTATAAACCACTCCAACTCTCCTTCCACTTCCGGGGTGGGACTAAACTTCCCACCACACCTAGTGCCATATAACCCACATGGGCCCTTAGAGATTTTTCAGAAATTGCAATATGGGCCTAGAGCCCATCTCAGATTTCAGCAATCCCCCACCAGATCTCGAGGGCCCATTGTGTCCTCTGTTCCAATTGCTGTTTCGATATACCAGTGTTTCAGTAAAGACCTGTTAAGGTTGAACTTCACCTAGAACAAGTGGCTACACTCCTTCACAACTGAACAATGGACTATGC
>NW_025250504.1:1190-2165 GCF_018294505.1 Triticum aestivum | reverse complement strand
AAGAACTCATCTGTTACATGGGCACTTTAATGTTTTTTAAAATTATTTGAACTCTGGACTTCTTGTGTGTTCAGTATGCAGCATTCAAAGCGACGTCATCAATTTCCAACATGTTCTGACATCATTTGCTGTTTTTAAGTCATTTACCTAATTGTTTAGAGAGCTAAATGACCGTGAAATTGAAAATCACTACAAAATGAACTGTGAAAATGTTGAAACTTGGCATGGTATCATCAATTGACCCGCATAGCATGTGCGAAAGAGTAGAGAGGGTCACGGCAAAAACTGGATGCACTTCGTGTACAAACTGCATAATCTCTTTCGGAGTATCAGGGTTTCGGACGAGAACTCATATGTTACATGGGCACTTCAATGTTTTTTAAACTTATTTGAACTCTGGACTTCTTGTGTGTTCAGTATGCAGCATTCAAAGCGACGTCATAAATTTCCAACATGTGCTAACATCATTTGCTATTTTTCAGTCATTTACCTAATTGTTTAGAGAGCTAAATGACCGTGAAATTCAAAATCACTACAAAATGAACTGTGAAAATGTTGAAACTTGGCATAGTATCATCATTTCACCCGCATAGCATGTGCGAAAGAGTAGAGATGGTTACGGAAAAACTGGACGCACTTTGTGTACAAACTGGACAATCTCTTTGGGAGCATCAGGGTTTCGGACGAGAACTCATCTGTTACATGGGCACTTCAATGTTTTTTAAACTTATTTGAACTCCGGACTTCTTGTGTGTTCAGTATGCAGTATTCAAAGCGACGTCATCAATTTCCAACATGTTCTGATATCATTTGCTGTTTTTCAGTCATTTACCTAATTGTTTAGAGAGCTAAATGACCGTGAAATTGAAAATCACTACAAAATGAACTGTGAAAATGTTGAAACTTGGCATGGTATCATCATTTCACCCGCATAGCATGTGCGAAAGAGTTGAGAAGGTCACGGCAAAAACTGGA
>NW_025250504.1:0-1180 GCF_018294505.1 Triticum aestivum | reverse complement strand
AAGAACTCATCTGTTACATGGGCACTTTAATGTTTTTTAAAATTATTTGAACTCTGGACTTCTTGTGTGTTCAGTATGCAGCATTCAAAGCGACGTCATCAATTTCCAACATGTTCTGACATCATTTGCTGTTTTTAAGTCATTTACCTAATTGTTTAGAGAGCTAAATGACCGTGAAATTGAAAATCACTACAAAATGAACTGTGAAAATGTTGAAACTTGGCATGGTATCATCATTTCACCCGCATAGCATGTGCGAAAGAGTTGAGAAGGTCACGGCAAAAACTGGAAGCATTTTGTGTACAAACTAGACAATCTCTTTCGGACTATCAGGGTTTCGGTCGAGAACTCATCTATTACATGGGCACTTCAATGTTTTTTAAACTTATTTGAACTCCGGACCTCTTGTGTGTTCAGTATGCAACATTCAAAGCGACATCATCAATATCCAACATGTTCTGACATCATTTACTGTTTTTCAGTCATTTACCTAATTGTTTAGAGAGCTAAATGACCGTGAAATTGAAAATCACTACAAAATGAACTGTGAAAATGTTGAAACTTGGCATTGTATCATCATTTCACCCACATAGCATGTGAGAAAGAGTAGAGAGGGTCACGGAAAAAACTGGATGCACTTCATGTACAAACTGGACAATCTCTTTTGGAGTATCAGGGTTTCGGACGAGAACTCATCTGGTACATGGGCACTTCAATGTTTTTTAAAATTATTTGAACTCTGGACTTCTTGTGTGTTCAGTATGCAGCATTCAAAGCGATGTCATCAATTTCCAACATGTTCTGACATCATTTGCTGTTTTTCAGTCATTTACCTAATTTTATAGAGAGCTAAATGACCGTGAAATTGAAAATCACTACAAAATGAACTGTGAAAATGTTGAAACTTGGCATGGTATCATCATTTCACCCGCATAGCATGTGCAAAAGAGTAGAGAGGGTTACGGCAAAAACTGGACGCACTTCTTGTACAAACTGCAGAATCTATTTCGGAGTATCAGGGTTTCGGACAAGAACTCATCTGTTACATGGGCACTTTAATGTTTTTTAAAATTATTTGAACTCTGGACTTCTTGTGTGTTCAGTATGCAGCATTCAAAGCGACGTCATCAATTTCCAACATGTTCTGACATCATTTGCTGTTTTTAAGTCATTTACCTAA
>NW_025250503.1:0-2165 GCF_018294505.1 Triticum aestivum | reverse complement strand
TTTTTTTTGCACTTTTTTTTCCTCTTTTTTTTTGCTCCGCAACAAATTTTTTTCGAAAAAGTCTACAAATGGTCTAAAAACTGCCTAGCCAGAATTTTCCAGACTTAGTTTTTTTTTTGAAATTGGAACTATTTTTCTTCTGCGGATGGCTCGGAAGTTGGGGAGTCCTTCTCTGTCACGACTCGGAGTATCGCGTGATCTGGAAATCGAGAACAATGCAACAATTACTGGACTCGGACTAGAACTGGTGGCGGAGATGAATCTGGTGGAACTCGGACTGGTGGCGGAGATGAATCTTGTGGAACACGGACAGGTGGCGGATATATGTTGCAGGTGAACTCGGATTGGCGTGATGGCGGCGGATATGTGGTGGCGTATATGGATTCGGATTGGCGGTGAATATGTGGTGGTGGTATATGGCAACAGCGACGATGATGATGCGGTGGTGATATATGGCAGCAGCGACGTGACAACCTGTGAACAGAACTCGAAACTCTAAAAGACTAGACGCTAAGACCAGCAACTGGACACGACGATGCAACCGCAAATTCAACAAAGCAAATACAGAAAAGATTATGCAAGGCTCAGATTGGTTCGGATGGGATGAACTAACCCTAATTTTTTTTGGCTTTTTCGTGGACTATAGGTATGAAGAACAGACTCGATCTAAACTACGAAAAACTGTAAAATCTCACCGAGCAACCTGGAAATCTGATACCACTTGATAGAGACAAAGGTGTCCCGTCTTTGGATGAGATGATGGATATCGCTTTGGTGGCAGTCGACTTTGATGATCCGACTACGAACGTGCGAGGACGTCGCGCCTTAGCAATCGCTAAACCAACTCCGAGAGGTTATTGACCACGCCGGAGCACGATCAACCTGACCACGAGGGTCTGTTTCCTGCGAGCAAACGAAGAACAAGCAAGAAACTAAGATTGCAATCTGGATATTGCGAATATAAGATGAAAGCTTTATTGATCAAGGTGGGGTTCTGTGACGCCTTTGTCTGGTCGTTGAACACAAACGAAGTACGCGAAGTTGCAGCTATGACGAACTTTTAATCTAAACAAAACCCAGAGTCTAAACGGTGCCCTAAGGGCTGTATATATGGAGGAAGAGAGGGGGAATTTCGTGGCCCTTGGTGGAGGGGTCCGAAATCAACCCTATCTCTTGTTTCCCCACACATACGAACTCTAAAAATAGCCTATACTTATGTATTTCGAAATTACATGGGCCTGGCCCAATAAAAAGGTGACGCAGCACCTATAATAGCCTCGGGATGAAATTTATGAAGTGGCATCTTCTATATTTCGTCCAAGGCTTCATGCACCCATTATGGTGGCTTCAAAGTCCTGAAGTCGGGTAGCCACGCTCCGTTTAGGCCCAAAATTTTTCGAAAACGCATTTTTCGAAAAATTTTCTAGCTATCCTATTTTTAGGTGTTTCTGAGTGTTTTGAGACAGGTGCCATTATAGGAAGTTTTTTTTGACCTATTTCCAGTTTTTGGGTCCGGGCAGTCGAAAAAAAAAATTGTCGAAAAAAAAAATTTCATGCCCATCCTGTCAGTTTGACCTAGGAAGAGTTTTGAGACACTCGCCATTATAGTGATTTTTCGCAAAAAAAAGAGCGAAAAAGAATATTTCAGAGTGTGCTTTTCCCTTGTTTACGTGCCGCGCCGTGATTTTGTTGGTGTTCTAGGCTCGCGTCTCTAGCACAGTGTAGCCTAGGACCAGCACAGTACCGTCGTTGAGCGTTTATTCAACTTTGCATCTCTGAATTGATTATTGCTGACCCTTTTTGCTACCATACTATAAGCCTTCCCAGCTCCACATACATCTACGTCGTGTGTTTGACTTTCCCTGGTAATCGCTCTATCCAAGCTTTGAGAGTTTTTGACTACAACGGTTGCCGATCACCGCCTGCTGCTGGGTAAGAACTGGTAAGAATTTGAGATTTGCTTGACGGATTTGTGATACACCACCACCACTTCTTAGTAGTCTGTAGGATCATATTCTTGTGTGTTTCTATTGCTGCTAACCATGCCAGGATCACAAGCCGACGAGATTGACTGGGAGAACTTATCGAACAAGGAGCTTCATGATAAGTTTCAGCAAATGATGACTGAACAGGTACAAGATGTGCTGAACAATTTTGAAGAGGCC
>NW_025250502.1:0-2165 GCF_018294505.1 Triticum aestivum | reverse complement strand
TGTCGTTATTTAACTCCCATCTCGTAGGAACAAAAGATGAAGCTGGTGACAATACATGGTCTCCTGAGATTTTCAGCCTCTTCCGCGAATCAGAGGAACTTGCAAGAGGATAGTTAAACTTGGCAACCATCACTGCAAACTTATAGCGACTAAAAAACAAAGCAAGACACTAAAAGATTCATGTGCTGAAGAAGAACCTCAGACTTTCCTGTCAATGTCATGTGGATACAGCACCTCCAGTTAGGTTCATCCTGTAAACAGGATCCCCAAGCCATCTGCATCATCGGTTCTTCACAAGGGTGAAGTCTGGTGAGAAAGAACATACCACAGAATCAAAAACTAAACAAGTTTGATGATAATAATGACATACTTAGGTCATGGCTCAGATCTATATAACAGGTTTTCAGTCATGAATTATCATAAGTAGAACTGACATGTTTGCTGAAAGTTTTTATCATCACCGCCATGTCACAAGCCAGAGCACAGACACCAACTAAATAACTGAATATAAAGAACAAAAACATGGGATCAAGATACCATGTTATCCTGGTACTTCATGAGTTAATCATAAGCGCGGATAAGATTCTAATTGCTTTCATCAACCAAAAGAGATTCAAAACAAAGAACAAGGATAGGACACAAGTTATGATTGTATCCATTACTTTGACACAGGCCACTCATCCACGCGTAGTGTCACACTCGCAACATTGAACGGCTGTGTACATCTAGCACAGCCTTAGGGCTTTCGTTCATCACAAGGGACTGAAGTCTATCCGACAAACCCGGGGTTAGCATTGTGCAAAAACCCAAATAAATAGATATTTACTAATCACCAAGAGACAAAAAAGGCGATACATTCAGGGTTAGCCAACAGATATGTTGGAACATTCTAAGTTACTTCATTGTATATATTACAAACACCACTATATACCAGCTATTCAGTTACTAAAAAGTTCTTAGTTTAATCTCTAATGCAGCTAGATAAGTTTAACAGAACTACATAATCATGCAGATGTAATAAAACAGGCATAAAGATCCATGCAGAAGATCAAGTGCGGTAAAGAAGTGTTCCTTTCATATCAAGCTATGCACCCTAGAGAGTAGCATGCCAAGATCCTAAATAAGAATCAAACTCCAAAAAATAGCATAGGGAGCAAACTCAACGTCAAGATCATGGTGGCCGAAAGACCACCACCACCAGAGACAACATTACCACACGCCGAACTAAAAATCATTGGTTCGGTGGCCGACAAAACAATCGGTCACAGCTCGGTGGCCAGACCATATTAGGGCACATGGAGAGATGGAAGAGACGAGGAACTCACAATAACCAAGGACAAGGAAGCCACCACCGCCATGGTTGTGACCAGGCCACTATCATCATGCTGGGGGAAGCTGAGGTAGTGGCCAAGGAGGAGGTAATCCACCGAGCTATAGTAACCGAATATGGACGTTAGCAAGCTACCACCGCCCTCCTGCCAACATTGGCGCCAACACTGAAAGCGCATAGTGGTGACAGTTCGGTGACAACCCAACATGCTACACTGAGACGTGAGGGTCCCAGCTCGTTGCCACATGTTGGGCGCGCATAAATTCCAGCATTGAATCAAGGTAGAGCCGCTTCACTGAAAACAACAAGCAAAGCATGCACTGGATTAATTGAAAGAATCACCAAAGCTTTGTAAGCACATATGCATTGTTAGGTTCACACCAATCATTGTACCTAGTTTGCTAAAATGTGGTTAATAAAAAGTTATAGGAACAAGTCACACTTAGTATCCATGTAGTTCACAAAGAACGAGTAAACATGCACACTAGCTTGGGATCAACATGCAAAACACTGCGCGGGGTCGCTAGTTCACTTCAACTACACATGTTCATTAGATGAAAAGGAAAGGTACTAAATAAGATGATAGACTTGGTGAGCATCTATCATTCCAATCGGTTACATGCCAATGGAAGGAGTAGATAAGGTACAGGTTTATCTTTAAGATGCCAATCATACTAAAATGGGTCCTGATAACATTGTTCGCATATTAGAATGCATGGACTATGTTGGACTTTCAGTAATGTAGAGTTCATCGAACGGCTTAGTTGCGCGAGAAAAAAATATTGAAGAAACAAAATATGGTCATTGTTCAACTGATGAGCAAACTCCAACAAAC
>NW_025250501.1:0-2165 GCF_018294505.1 Triticum aestivum | reverse complement strand
ATCCCGTATACAATTCCCTTTGTCTAACGAGTATTGTACTTGCCCGAGATTCGATCGTCGGTATACCGATACCTTGTTCAATCTCGTTACCGGCAAGTCTCTTTACTCGTTCCGTAACACATCATCCCGCGATCAACTCTTTGATCACATTGTGCACATTATGATGATGTCCTACCGAGTGGGCCCAGAGATACCTCTCCGTCACACGGAGTGACAAATCCCAGTCTCGATTCGTGCCAACCCAACAGATACTTTCGGAGATACCTGTAGTGCACCTTTATAGCCACCCAGTTACGTTGTGACATTTGGTACAACCAAAGCATTCCTACGGTATCCGGGAGTTGCACAATCTCATGGTCTAAGGAAAAGATACTTGACATTAGAAAAGCTTTAGCATACGAACTACACGATCTTTGTGCTAGGCTTAGGATTGGATCTTGTCCATCACATCATTCTCCTAATGATGTGATCCCGTTATCAGCGACATCCAATGTCCATGGTCAGGAAACCGTAACCATCTATTGATCAACGAGCTAGTCAACTAGAGGCTTACTAGGGACATGGTGTTGTCTATGTACCCACACATGTATGTGAGTTTCCTGTCAATACAATTATAGCATGGATAATAAACGATTATCATGAATAAGGAAATATAATAATAACTAATTTATTATTGCCTCTAGGGCATATTTCCAACAATATTCAGGGCATTTCCGCTTCCAGTGACCATTTCCTTTGTAGTTGAAGCACTCAGTTTCAGGCTTTGGTTCAGCTTTGGGCTTCTTCGTGGGAGTGACAACTTGCTTGTCATTCTACTTGAAGTTCCCCTTTCTTTCCCTTTGCTCTTTTCTTGAAACTAGTGATCTTGTCCACCATCAACACTTGATGCTCTTTCTTGATTTCTATCTTTGTTGATTTCAACATCACAAAGAGCTCAGGAATCGTTTTCGTCATCCCTTGCATACTATAGTTCATCACAAAGTTCTACTAACTTGGTGATGGTGACTAGAGAACTCTGTCAATCACTATCTTATCTGGAAGATTAACTCCCACTTGATTCAAGCGATTGTAGTACCCAGACAATCTGAGCACATGCTCACTAGTTGAGCGATTCTCCTCCATCCTTTAGCTATAGAACTTGTTGGAGACTTCATATCTCTCAACTCGGGTATTTGCTTGAAATATTGACTTCAACTCCTGAAACATCTCATATGGTCCATGACGTTCAAAACGTCTTTGAAGTCCCGATTCTAAGCAGTTAAGCATGGTGCACTAAACTATCAAGTAGTCATCATATTGAGCTAGCCAAACGTTCATAACGTCTGCATCTGCTCCTGCAATAGGTTTGTCACCTAGCGGTGCATTAAGGATATAATTCTTCTGTGCAGCAATGAGGATAAACCTCAGATCACGGATCCAATCCGCATCATTGCTACTAACATCTTTCAACACAATTTTCTCGAGGAACATATCAAAATAAACATATGAAAGCAACAACGCAAGCTATTGATCTACAACATAATTTGCAAAATACTACCAGGACTAAGTTCATGATAAATTTAAGTTCAATCAATCATATTACTTAAGAACTCCCACTTAGACAGACACCTCTCTAGTCCTCTAAGTGATCACGTGATCCAAATCAACTAAACCATGTTCGATCATCACATGAGATGGAGTAGTTTCAATGGTGAACATCACTATGTTGATCATATCTACTATATGATTCACGTTCGACCTTTCGGTCTCCGTGTTCCGAGGCCATATCTGTATATGCTAGGCTCGTCAAGTTTAACCTGAGTATTCCGCGTGTGCAACTGTTTTGCACCCGTTGTATTTGAATGTAGAGCCTATCACACCCGATCATCACGTGGTGTCTCAGCACGAAGAACTTTCGCAACGGTGCATACTCAAGGAGAACACTTCTATCTATCTATCTATCTATCTATCTATCTATCTATCTATCTATCAATACCTCTATACCTATACTAATTCTTGACTTCCTAGAAACTCTCACGTTAATTAGATTTTACGAGCCGTTAATCTGGTGGGACCGAATTATTACGGTCCAGATCGATTCATAAAAAAAATACGTACATGAATCGTGTATCACAGAACCCAACTCTTTTAATCTCTCACGTCTATCTGAATGAAATAAAGAGTCC
>NW_025250500.1:0-2165 GCF_018294505.1 Triticum aestivum | reverse complement strand
TGTCGTTATTTAACTCCCATCTCGTAGGAACAAAAGATGAAGCTGGTGACAATACATGGTCTCCTGAGATTTTCAGCCTCTTCCGCGAATCAGAGGAACTTGCAAGAGGATAGTTAAACTTGGCAACCATCACTGCAAACTTATAGCGACTAAAAAACAAAGCAAGACACTAAAAGATTCATGTGCTGAAGAAGAACCTCAGACTTTCCTGTCAATGTCATGTGGATACAGCACCTCCAGTTAGGTTCATCCTGTAAACAGGATCCCCAAGCCATCTGCATCATCGGTTCTTCACAAGGGTGAAGTCTGGTGAGAAAGAACATACCACAGAATCAAAAACTAAACAAGTTTGATGATAATAATGACATACTTAGGTCATGGCTCAGATCTATATAACAGGTTTTCAGTCATGAATTATCATAAGTAGAACTGACATGTTTGCTGAAAGTTTTTATCATCACCGCCATGTCACAAGCCAGAGCACAGACACCAACTAAATAACTGAATATAAAGAACAAAAACATGGGATCAAGATACCATGTTATCCTTGTACTTCATGAGTTAATCATAAGCGCGGATAAGATTCTAATTGCTTTCATCAACCAAAAGAGATTCAAAACAAAGAACAAGGATAGGACACAAGTT
The DNA here is from genome assembly GCF_018294505.1 of Triticum aestivum. Classification (NCBI taxonomy): domain Eukaryota; kingdom Viridiplantae; phylum Streptophyta; class Magnoliopsida; order Poales; family Poaceae; genus Triticum; species Triticum aestivum. Next base: position 1,520 of record NW_025250500.1, on the reverse strand, counting down.
ATGACTGTATCCATTACTTTGACACAGGCCACTCATCCACGCGTAGTGTCACACTCGCAACATTGAACGGCTGTGTACATCTAGCACAGCCTTAGGGCTTTCGTTCATCACAAGGGACTGAAGTCTATCCGACAAACCCGGGGTTAGCATTGTGCAAAAACCCAAATAAATAGATATTTACTAATCACCAAGAGACAAAAAAGGCGATACATTCAGGGTTAGCCAACAGATATGTTGGAACATTCTAAGTTACTTCATTGTATATATTACAAACACCACTATATACCAACTATTCAGTTACTAAAAAGTTCTTAGTTTAATCTCTAATGCAGCTAGATAAGTTTAGCAGAACTACATAATCATGCAGATGTAATAAAACAGGCATAGAGATCCACGCAGAAGATCAAGTGCAGTAAAGAAGTGTTCCTTTCATATCAAGCTATGCACCCTAGAGAGTAGCATGCCAAGATCCTAAATAAGAATCAAACTCCAAAAAATAGCATAGGGAGCAAACTCAACGTCAAGATCATGGTGGCCGGAAGACCACCACCACCAGAGACAACATTACCACACGCCGAACTAAAAATCATTGGTTCGGTGGCCGACAAAACAATCGGTCACAGCTCGGTGGCCAGACCATATCAGGGCACATGGAGAGATGGAAGAGACGAGGAACTCACAATAACCAAGGACAAGGAAGCCACCACCGCCATGGTTGTGACCTGGCCACTATCATCATGCTGGGGGAAGCTGAGGTAGTGGCCAAGGAGGAGGTAATCCACCGAGCTATAGTAACCGAATATGGACGTTAGCAAGCTACCACCGCCCTCCTGCCAACATTGGTGCCAACACTGAAAGCGCATAGTGGTGACAGTTCGGTGACAACCAAACATGCTACACTGAGACGTGAGGGTCCCAGCTCGTTGCCACATGTTGGGCGCGCATAAATTCCAGCATTGAATCAAGGTAGAGCCGCTTCACTGAAAACAACAAGCAAAGCATGCACTGGATTAATTGAAAGAATCACCAAAGCTTTGTAAGCACATATGCATTGTTAGGTTCACACCAATCATTGTACCTAGTTTGCTAAAATGTGGTTAATAAAAAGTTATAGGAACAAGTCACACTTAGTATCCATGTAGTTCACAAAGAACGAGTAAACATGCACACTAGCTTGGGATCAACATGCAAAACACTGCGCGGGGTCGCTAGTTCACTTCAACTACACATGTTCATTAGATGAAAAGGAAAGGTACTAAATAAGATGATAGACTTGGTGAGCATCTATCATTCCAATCGGTTACATGCCAATGGAAGGAGTAGATAAGGTACAGGTTTATCTTTAAGATGCCAATCATACTAAAATGGGTCCTGATAACATTGTTCGCATATTAGAATGCATGGACTATGTTGGACTTTCAGTAATGTAGAGTTCATCGAACGGCTTAGTTGCGCGAGAAAAAAATATTGAAGAAACAAAATATGGTCATTGTTCAACTGATGAGCAAACTCCAACAAAC
>NW_025250499.1:0-2165 GCF_018294505.1 Triticum aestivum | reverse complement strand
GCAAAGGTGTACGATCAAGATCAAGGACTCACGGGAAGATATCACAACACAACTCTAGACACAAATTAAAATAATACAAGCTTTATATTACAAGCCAGGGGCCTCGAGGGCTCGAATACATCAGCTTGAATACAAACGAGTCAGCGGAAGCAACAATATCTGAGTACAGACATGAGTTAAACAAGTTTGCCTTAAGAAGGCTAGCACAAAAGCATCTACGATCGAAAAGGCAAGGCCTCCTGCCTGGGAGCCTCCTAACTACTCTTGGTCGTCGGCGTCCGTCACGTGGTAGGAGGCACCCTCGGGGTAGCAGCAGTCATCAAAGGCGGCATCTGGCTCCTGGACTCCACCATCTGGTTGCAACAACCAGAAAGAAGAAAGAAGGGGGAAAAGGGGGAGCAAAGCAACCGTGAGTACTCATCCAAAGTACTCGCAAGCAAGGATCTACACTACATATGCAACATTATCAAAGGAAGGCTGTATATGTGGACTGGGCTGCAGAAATGCCAGAATAGAGAGAAGGTCTAGTCCTATCGAAGACTAGCATCTTCTGGAAACCACCATCTTGCAGCAAACAAGAGGGAGTAGAGTAGCATAAAGTAAAGCGGTAGTAGTGTTATCAACCTCGGCCAGAGATCCTTTCTCGACTCCCTGCGAGAAAGCAATCCCAGAGCCATACTATCCAGTTATCATCACAATCAAATCCTCATCACCATCCAGTTCTCATCACAAGTATCCAGTTCTAGTTGTATCGATCGAGATACAACTCCAAGTGTCCGTTACCGTAGGACAGGCTATGCATAGATTAGTTCTTCCCTGCAGGGATGCACCAACTTACCCACCACGCTCGCTTAACTCCGGCCGGACACACTTTCCAGGGTCATGCCCGGCCTCGGCCAAACAATACGCCGCAACCCGACCTAGACTTAACAGAGAGGTTAGCACGCGCGGACTAAACCTATGCCCCCAGGGGTCATGGGCCATCTCCCCGGAAACTCCTGCACGTTGCGTACGCGGCCGGTGAGCAGACCTAGCTACCTCCTTCAACAAGGCAGGCGCTTGCGCAGTCCAACCCGGCGCGCGCCACTCAGTCGCTGACATCTATTAAGCTTTGGCTGATGTATACGACGCAGAACGCCCATACTATGCCCACGCGATGGTTAGTGCTATCAGGCCAGAGGCCCCTCGGATCAAATATCCAAATCGTAGTGGATTAGGAACGCGCGGTAACAAGCAGAGACTCACGAAAGATGTGACCCCGTTGCCCCGTCTCGAGGACTTGCGGCAAGGGCTAAGAATGCCCGGCCACGCCTCGTAATTATCTCACGGGCACCTTCTAGGTCAACCCGTCTCCACATCTCTTTCCAAGTAACAGATATAAAGTCCAAGTATCCGTGTGTCCAAACATCAAGAGGAAAACCCGAGGAATCACCCCCGGTGGGTTCCACTCAATGTAATCATCAAGGTGAACGTAGAGGAATCACCCTCGAGGTTCACACTTGAGGCGTTGCACGACAGAGCCGTATCGGAAGTGGTTAAGGAGGAAATCACCCTCGATGACCACGACCGAATAGCTACACCACAGGTTAACATCAGAAGTGCTGTAGAGGTCTCACCCTCGGCACTCGATAGTAACCCAGCAGTGTCGAGCAACTAAGGGGAAAGTGATGTGCGGTGCCGGGGCCTGGTCTTCAATCCCGTTGAACGGGTCTTCAATGATGAAGCAGGGGCAACAAGGACAAGGTGGGGGTCACTGATGGATCACTAACCAACCTATACTAAGCAGATTAGGATAAGTAGGTAAGGTACAATAACAGGTACAAAAGCAGGCTATGCATCAGAATAGGAGCATACAATAACAGTAGCAAAATCTAATGCAAGCATGAGAGAATGGAATGGGCGATATCGGGATGATCAAAGGGGGGGCTTGCCTGGTTGCTCTGGCAAGGAGGGGTCGTTGTCGACGACGTAGTCGATCACCGGGGCATCAGCGGCCTCGGGGTCTACCGGAGAGAAGAGGGGGAAGAAACAGTAAATATAAAGCAAACATAGCATCACAAAGCATAACGTGGCAATATGTTGTGCCGGGAGTGACCTAACATATGGCTACACGATATAGGTGAAGGGGGAATATCAACCGGGAATGTTTTCTCGGTTCCGGACCT
>NW_025250498.1:0-2165 GCF_018294505.1 Triticum aestivum | reverse complement strand
CATGGTGGACAAGCCAATCAGGCTTGTGAACGTGATCCAAGTCATGATCGTCCGCCGGATCCTCCCGTGTCAACAACGGGATTTCACTTTGTGGGAGTTCGACCTGGCACAGCACCAAACCCTCAACAGGCTCTTCGACACGACGTATGAAGATGTCTGGAAGGTGCTCTTCAAAAGCGCCGAGTGCCCCGCATCCGCTTCCAAGGACCGCGGATTCAGCTCGCAGCGTAATGGTAGCGAGGTAAGCTCTCTGTACTTTTGACAAGCTCGTTAAGCTCTTCTTCATGGATTAACCCCATGCGGGATCTAAACTCCCTTCACCTTTGACAGGCTTGGCCAGCAATAGCCGAACCCATCAACTGTCCGGCCCCTCTACCCGAAGACCCAGCCCCAGCCCTTCTAAAGGAGCTGCTGACTCCGGCACCTTACGTGGTGCCGGATAAGAGGGCCAAGAAGAAGGTGACCACCGGGGCTCGAAAGAGCGCCCGCAATGTGGTGCTGTCGGACTTGTCATCCGGTGAGTCCGCGACATCCTCTCCTCACGCAAGTGAAGCGGAGGAAGAAGAGATCCCTCTCCCTCCAATGGGGGGAGGAAAGAAAAGAAAGGCCGCCCCAGCAGGGGCGGCTAAGGGGTCGAAGAAGATGAAGACCCCTCCGCCGGACTACTCCCCTGACTCCAATGAGGACGATGGGGAGCGGCCGGAAAGGACCAAGCGTCCGGCGATGTCGTAAGTATTCGGATACCAGGATTACTCATGATATTCCTTTATTCGCACATCTTTCCCTTATGTTTAAATGTGATTTGCGCAGGCCGCCCCGGGCCACACTTGACGATTCGTCAAGTGGTTCCCTGGATTCATCGGACGTGAACTCTGTTCCGCCCGCTGTCTCCCCCCGCCGGGCAGATGACGCTGAAGTGGTGTCCCGCCGAACTCCTGGGCAGGAGGAGATGGTCCTGGAGGAGCCGCACGGCGACCTCCCGGACTCCAGGAGTGGAGGGGACAAGTCCCCCCAAGGCACCAAGTCCGGCTCTGTGCCGGACACCGCGCCGGGCTCAACAGTCCTGGCCCGCGGTGGGCAATCTCCTCCCAAGAGGAGCAAGCCGTCGGACCCGGCGACCTCTGCCCAACCAGAGGCGCCGGACAATTTGATGGAGGCGCTTGAAGGCGCCACCATCAACGAGGAGCACCGTACTGTTATGAGTACGGTGGTCCAAAGGGTTCAGTCCGCCAAGAGCGGACTGAATGAAGCTTGCGCTAGCCTTCTGACAGGCTTTCAAGTAAGTAGATAATATGTTAAATCTATTGCCGCATAGATAGTAGCCCCTGATGCTCTGTTCGGTGTTCGGAAAGAAAAGCCGGATAGAGGATCTAATAATTATCGCAGGAGACTAACAAAAAGATCAAATATGCGTATGCAGGCTTCGCTGCTGTCTACCGCCGCATTAACTGCGCAGGTGGATGTCCTGAAGAAGGACTTTGAGCGGTCCGGGCGAGAGCTCGGACTTGCCAGAGGGCAGCTCAAGGAGAATGAAGGTAAGAAAAAACCTCTAAAAGAAAAAATGTGCCCATGGAGAGGCTTGATTGCAAAAAATAACAGGAATATGCTGCCTAATGCAGGGGCCGCGACGGAGGTGGCCACCCTGAGGCAGGCGCTCACCGAGGCCGAGAAGAAGACGGCCGAGGAGCGCACCGAGCGAGAGAGGCTTGGGGTCGAATGCGGCGAGGTGCAGCAGAAGCTGCAAGATCTCATGAAGAAACATGAGGCTCTGGAGCTTGACGTGAAAACGCAAGCCACCGAGCTCATCTCTGCCGTTGAGGCCGCCAAGAATGCTAAGGCCGAAGCCCAGAAGGCCCTCCAAGAGTTGGAGGAGTTGAAGAAGAGAGCAGCGGGTAAGGCATTCTTAATGCAAAGTAAGAATATAAAAATAAAATACCTGTTTCTTACCCGAATCCGGAGTTCTCCAGGGGCTTTTGTCGATCTTCCCCACAGCGCGTCCGATGCCGCCGCTTTCTATCGAGCCGGAGAGAGCAGCTCGGCGGAGAGTGTGTTCTGGTCTCAGTACTCTGAGGCCGGACACCCTGTGCCCTTGAGTGACCAGCTGAAGCAGCTGGTCGAGCTCCACAAGGCGGCCGAACAGGCCATAAATGGTCTTTTAGTTCGGC
>NW_025250497.1:0-2165 GCF_018294505.1 Triticum aestivum | reverse complement strand
GGGGGCACACCCCGGACACGCGTGCCAGGCGTTTGCAACCGCCACAACACTTCCAGACTTGCGAGAGGCCACCTACGCAAGATTTAGCGGCATGCTAGCCCCCGGAGGCCGCCGGCCACAGCCGTAGACGCGCGAAGGGCAATCCGCGTAGAGGGAATTTTTCGGATACTTCTCCATCACCAAAAATTATGAAAAAATACCATCGTTCCTATAGCACATGTGCCCACGTCGTGCAAAAAACTCATGATTTTATTGCGCTCCGAGTATTATTAATATTGACGCCGCATCGTTACTGCAGAACGTCTACTACCGTGTCATCGCCGTCCGTGAGGGGGGGCTACGCCCCGGAGACGCGTCCCGCCTCTTCGGACATGCCACCACACCATCCCGCATGTATGAGGGCCCGGTGCGACGCTCCGGTGGCATTGCTACCCCCAGTGCGTCCGTCCCGCCTAACCCTGTAGCGTTTGACCATGGGATCTAGCCCTTTGACTTTGCACAGACGGGCTTTGACCAGTGGACCTCCCCACCCGGTTGTGTTAAGTCAGCCAATAGGAACACTTTGGAGCAACATCCGGTCCAGACCCACAGCAAGATCCCCTCCGTGTAGACCCGACGCGTCCGTTTCCCCCCTCTAGGTGCCGGCGGCGGCGCCGTCCGTGAGGGGGGCACACCCCGGACACGCGTGCCGGGCGTTTGCAACGCCACAACACTTCAGACTTGTGAGAGGCCGCCTACGCAAGATTTGGCGGCATGCTAGCCCCCGGAGGCCGGCGGCCACAGCCGTAGACGCGCGAAAGGCAATCCGCGTAGAGGTAATTTTTCGGATACTTCTCCATCACCAAAAATTATGAAAAAATACCATCGTTCCTATATCACATGTGCCCACGTCGTGCAAAAAAACTCATGATTTTATCGCGCTCCGAGTATTTAGTAATAATGACGCCGCATCGTTACCGCAGAACGTCTACTACCGTGTCATCGTCGTTCGTGAGGGGGGGCCACGCCCCGGAGACGCATCCCGCCTCTTCGGATATGCGACCACACCATCCCGCACGTATGAGGGCCCGGTGCGACGCTCCGGTGGCATTGCTACCCCCCAGTGCCCCCGTCCCGCCTAACCCTGTAGCGTTTGACCACGGGATCTAGCACTTTGACTTTGCACGGACGGGCTTTGACCAGTGGACCTCCCCACCCGGTTGTGTTAGGTCAGCCCATAGGAACACTTTGGAGCAACATTCGGACCAGACCCACAGCAAGATCCCCTCCGTGTAGACCCGACGCGTCCGTTTCCCCCCTCCAGGTGCCGGCGGCGGCGCCGTCCGTGAGGGGGGGCACACCCTGGACACGCGTGCCGGGTGTTTGCAACCGCCACAACACTTCCAGACTTGTGAGAGGCTGCCTACGCAAGATTTGGCGGCATGCTATCCCCCGGAGGCCGCCGGCCACAGCCGTAGCCGCGCGAAGGGCAATCCGCGTAGAGGGAATTTTTGGGATACTTCTCCATCACCAAAAATTATGAACAAATACCACCGTTCCTATAGCACATGTGCCCACGTCGTGCAAAAAAACTCATGATTTTATCGCGCACCGAGTATTTAGTAATATTGAAGCCGCATCTTACCGCAGAACGTCTACTACCGTGTCATCGCCGTCCGTGAGGGGGGGCCACCCCCCGGAGACGCGTCCCGCCTCTTCGGACATGCCACCACACCATCCCGCATGTATGAGGGCCCGGTGCGATGCTCCGGTGGAACTGCTACCCCCGAGTGCCCCCGTCCCGCCTAACCATGTAGCGTTTGACCACGGGATCTAGCCCTTTGACTTTGCACGGACGGGCTTTGACCAGTGGACCTCCCCACCCGGTTGTGTTAGGTCAGCCCATAGGAACACTTTGGAGCAACATCCGGGCCAGACCCACAGCAAGATCCCCTCCGTGTAGACCCGACGCGTTCGTTTCCCCCCTCCAGGTGCCGACAGCGGCGCCGTCCGTGAGGGGGGCACACCCCGGACACGTGTGTCGGGCGTTTGCAACTGCCACAACACTTACAGACTTGTGAGTGGCCGCCTACGCAAGATTTGGCGGCATGCTAGCCCCCGGAGGCCGCCGGCCACAACCGTAGACGCGCGAAGGGCAATCCGCGTAGAGGGAATTTTTCGGATAC
>NW_025250496.1:0-2165 GCF_018294505.1 Triticum aestivum | reverse complement strand
CTATCAAACATCAAGTGAAGATGACTCTGATTGTGGTTCCAAACCCAGTTACAAAACACTTGCTAAAATTGCAACTGAACAACAGAAAGCTATGGAGCATATTCAAAAAATATTAGACAAAAGCGATGACCTGTTAGACGCTGAAATGACTCGATCTCAGTCCTTAATTGAAGACATAAAAAATCTTCATGTTAAGTATGAGGAACTTGAAAGTCGTCATGAAACATTCTCAACAACTCATGAAAAGCTTTCCTATGATTATCTTCAAAGGAAGCAAGACCTTGAAAAATTGAGAGCGGCTCATGAAGATCATCAAAAGGAAAAGGAGTCACTTTGCGCCGAACAGATCAGCTCCGCTCAGGAAGGATTTGAACCACCATGTCTTAAATGCATTGAGCATGATAATGCTACTTCTGTTGATGAATGTTCTACTGCTACTACTGTTGCAATATCTTCAACTTCTGATGTGGTAACTAACCCCTCTGCTGAGGATGCCACTGCTATTGCTGATGAGAATGCTAGGTTGAAGACATTGCTTGAAACAGGGATGTTCAAAAGTCTCAAAGGGCATCAGACACTATATGATGTCTGAGGGAGTCCTGGATTAGGGGGTGTCCGGATGGCCGGACTATACCTTCAGCCAGACTCCTGGACTATGAAGATACAAGATTGAAGACTTCGTCCCGTGTCCGGAAGGGACTTTCCTTGGCGTCGAAGGCAAGCTTGGAGATACGGATATATAGATCTCCTACCATTGTAACCGACTTTGTGTAACCCTAACCCTCTCCGGTGTCTATATAAACCGGAGGGTTTTAGTCCGTAGGACAACATACAGAACAACAATCATACCATAGGCTAGCTTCTAGGGTTTAGCCTCTCCAATCTCGTGGTAGATCTACTCTTGTACTACCCATATCATCAATATTAATCAAGTAGGACGTAGGGTTTTACCTCCATCAAGAGGGCCCGAACCTGGGTAAAACTTCGTGTCCCTTGCCTCCTATTACCATCCGGCCTAGACGCACAGTTCGGGACCCCCTACCCGAGATCCACCGATTTTGACAATGACATTGGTGCTTTCATTGAGAGTTCCTCTGTGTCGTTGCCATTAGGCTTGATGGCTCCTACGATCATCAATAGCGATGCAGTCCAGGGTGAGACCTTCCTCCCCGGACAGATCTTCGTCTTCGGCAGCTTCGCACTGCGGGCCAATTCACTTGGCCATCTGGAGCAGATCGAAAGCTATGCCCCTGGCTGTCAGGTCAGATTTGGAAGTTTAAACTACATGGCTAACATCCGTGGGGACTTGATCCTCGACGGATTCGAGCCACTGCCGAGCGCGCCGCACTGTCACGACGAGCATCATCTAGCTCTGCCGCCGAACAGTGCCCTGGAGGCCGCACCCGTATCGGCTTCGACCCTTAATTCGGAGCCAACTGCGTCGATCGAGGATCGGTGGTTGGACGCCGCCTCGGGGGCTGCGATCCCAATGGCGACCAAGCCGAACACCAGCCCCGCACTCCGCGAGACTCGTGACTCCAGGGAGCCGGACTCCTCTCCGGACTCCGAACCCTCCGCGCCCCTGCCGATCGAATCCGATTAGGTGCCGATCATGGATTTTACTGCCGCAGACATCTTTCAGGACTCGCCTTTCGGCGATATTCTGAAGACACTAAAGTCTCTCTCTTTATCAGGAGAGCCTTGGCCGGACTACGGTCAGCAAGGTTGGGATACGGACAATGAAGAAATTCAAAGCCCACCCACCACCCACATTGTAGCCACTGTCGACGATTTAACTGACATGCTCGACTTCGAAGACATCGATGGTATGGACGCCGATGCAGGAGACGATGAAGAACCAGCGCCTATTGGGCCCTGGAAAGCCACCTCGTCATATGACATATACATGGTGGACAACCCAAAAGAAGGAGATGGCGATGGAACAGCGGAGGATGACTCCTCCAAGAAACAGCCTAAGCGCCAGCGTCAGCGGCGCCGCTCAAAATCCCGCCAAAGCAAATACGGTGACTCCAGCACGGGAGATAATAATACTCCAGAGAGCGCCGAAGAAAACCCCCTCCAGCAAGATTCAGCACAGGAGGATGGAGAAGCCAGCCCTCACGAGAGAGCGGCAGATAGAGAGGTCGAGTGTCAGGACCCCGACT
>NW_025250495.1:0-2165 GCF_018294505.1 Triticum aestivum | reverse complement strand
CTAGAAAATAATCAACACCCTTCAAAATAAACAATGCTAAAGAATGTTATCCCTACTCATTTAAACATGTAAGGATGTCATAGCACGGTCTTCCTAATATAAAGAATAAATCATGAGTAAACCTGATGCAAAACCAACCAATTGTATCATTCTTTTTCTGGCTTCAACTTTTATAACTTCACTCAATACATGAGCATGAGCCATGGACTTAGCACTACGGTGGCAAAGAGCATGATGGTAGAGGTTTATAACTGAAGAGAGAAGTTGAGAAAGTATCGCACCAACTCTGCACAGGCAATTGAGAGTCCTTAAATTTGATATCAATGCGAGGAGTAGGGATTGTACTGTAACAGATGAACTAGAGCTATAAGTGTATGAAAGCTCTTTATAGGAAACTAAGTGGGTGTTCATCCAACTTGCTTGCTCATGAAGACCACGAGCATTTGAGGAAGCTCATCATCGGAATATACAAGTCCAGTTGTATAATATAAAAATTCGCAATAGTATATGAAAGTAAAAAATCAAGGAGACTCTCTATATGAATAACATGGTCTTACTTTGAAGCACAAGTATGGTAAAAAATAATAACATTGTCCCTTCTCTCTTTTTAACTCATTTTTCTTTTGTTCTTTTTTCTTTTTTTCTTTATTTTTTGACTTTTTTGAGGACTCATCAGTCTCCATCATTATGTTCCTCACTAAGACAATCCTCTAAATGATGATCATCACGCTTTTATTTACTTGTAACTCAAGAAACTAAAAATATATGAGGAATGCCTCTGGCAGTGTACGAGGTGTGAACTGATCTAGTGTAAAATGTATAACAATGATGAACAGTTGCTGCTCCAGAAATATCATGCCAACTCTATATGACTATGCAAAGCAATATGACAACGAACACAAGTCATGTGAATAGTAACAGTGGTAGTTGCATGGCAATATATCTCAGAATGACTATGGAAATGCCATGATAGGTAGGTATGGTGGCTGTTTTGGGGAAAGGTGTACAAGGTTTATGTGTAAAAGACAGGAAGTGTGAGTCATTTCACGGGATTTGGAGGCACCGGCGACGTCTGCACCAAGCACCGATGTGAGAACGGGCAATGCACAATACTGAAGAGGCTAGGAAATTATGGATAGGTGGGACTGCTTAAGTCCATCAACTCACATTAGTCATAAAAAACTCATATATTTATTGTGAAAATTTCAAAGACCTCGAACCAAATTACAACTCACATGCCCCAAGGGAGGAGGCTGGGAGGAGTTAACCTTCGGGCGCCCCCTATCCGGACAACACAAATGATATCAATAAGGAATAAATTACGCATGCAATGACTTAAACTTTAACGAAAATAAAATTACAAACCTTAACATTGATATTTTCACTAACCAATGATTATCAACTAGCTTCATATAAACTCAACATAGTTAATCAAATGCATCATATTCAGTTATGTTTATGCAAGTTTTTATTATACCACTCTTGTATACCGTACCTATCACTTTTGGACTAAGCATATACTACATGCAAATTACCACATCCTATTTAACTCTGAAAAAGATATAGGTGAACCATGAGAGTGCAAATGTTATCTATAAAATATAAGTACTCTAGATATATAAGTGAAGCATATGAGCAATTGCTTTAACTCAAAAGAGATAAGTAAAGCATAATGAGTATTTTATAAAGTGCGACGAATGTGTGTCTCTCATAATTGGCGTGATAGCGAAACACTGAGTGCGAAAACAAGCAAATAAATTAAAATATAATACACAACCTCTAAGCAAAATAATATCATGTGACCAATAAAAATATAGTTCCAAGTGATATTACCGATAGACTGGAGATGAAAGAGAGGATGCCTTCTGGGCATCCCCGGGCTTAGATGTTTGGATCTTCCTTTATTATACTTTGGGGTGCCTTGGGCATCCCCAAGCTTCGGTTTTTGCCGCTCCTCATTCTTTCATCCATCGTCATCTCACATAAAACTTAATAACTTCAATCACATAAAACTCAACAAAACCTCGTGCGATTCATTAGTATAACAGATAAATCATTAACTTAGGTACTATCATAAATAGATTCATAATTGTTCTCGCATAATACCTACATGCTAATATTTTATTGTTCCAATTACGGAAGAATGATTATGAATCTATTTATGA
>NW_025250494.1:0-2165 GCF_018294505.1 Triticum aestivum | reverse complement strand
TATGTGTTAATTCACAAAAAACAAATAAATTTAGAGAACAACATGATTTACATGAACATACAAAAATCGTACTTAGGATTTTGAGGGCATGTGGACTTATAATGACCCGTAAGACCGCACTGGTCACATTGACGTTTGCTCTTCTCATCAAAGGCTTTAGGTCACTCATTTTTAGTGACATCAGGACCACCCTTACCGCGGCCTTTAACATTCTGTTTTGATGCGCCTTTGGTGTTAATTTTTGCAGGATCACGAACAAGAACATGATCTTGATTAGGCTCAAATGCAGCGTCGTTCACAAACTTTTTCTCCACACCAGGCTCATCATCCTCGGTGTAATCATTATCTATTATGTCCCTCAGAGCCGCCTTCAACTTGTCAAACAAAAATGGTTTATGGCATGCTTTATGAGATGCTTCGGCAGATAAGATAGTCAACTCGCTGTACCTATCTCTCTCCCCTGTACCTGCCCATCCCACGCAAACAGATCGCTAGTGCACTTCATGGGAAGTCCACCCCTAGCAATTTTGCTCAACCTTCGCAGTACTAAACACTTAGGTATCTCACATAGGCGTAGCTGAATCAGAACGTGAAGAATATGTTTGCAAGGAAGTTCTTTGCGATCCATACTTCTGCAACTGCACTTCACGGTTTCTTCGGAGTTACCTGGGGTGTAGTCCATAGTGAATCTGATATCCCTATTTTCCTTCCATGCCAGTATGAATCTGTGAGTGTCTGATCCTCTCTGTCTCTCAAGGACCTCAAGCTCACGTGCCTTCTTCATATGTTCCTGTAAGATATAAAAGTGTTCCGCAGTGAACTCACGGGCAGCTGATTTCTCAATATCTTTACACCTGTCCAATACTAGTACTGGGTCTGTCTGTGCGTTTGTGTAATCGTCATGCGCCTCGTTCTCACGGAGACGAACTATGCAGTTCTCGTAATACACAATCATATCAACAATAGTCATACCGGAGTCTAGATGCAAGTGAAGGCATGAATTCAGACTCTCATTTCGCTGGTTACTTCGCATACCTAGGAAAAACCCACCAGACATATATGATGCAGCCCAAAGCCTTTTCTTCTTGTACATCCTACGTAACCATGTCTTTGTTTTCTCTGACTGTCATTTGGCGGTAAACGCTGCCCATCTCTCCTCAAATACTTTTTTGAAGTGACATAATAAAGTAGAGACCTGAACTCCTTTAGAGAATTATGATGAAGGTGCATGTTTCTGCATGTTCTTCTCAATATGACACGAGCAAAGATGATGCCAAACGTCTGAAAGTACCTTTTTGATGGCCTTAATCATAGCTGCATCTCCCTGAGTAATTACTGACCTGGGCCTCTTCTGACAGTGAGCCCTCAAAAACGTCTGAAGCAGCCAGACATATGTATCTTCCGTCTCGTCAGACACAAGAGCACAACCGGATACCGTGGTGCAACGGTGGTTGTTCAGACCGACAAAAGGTATAAATGGCATGCCATACCTATTCATCCTGTATGTGATGTCGAAGACGGTCACATCACCATAGTCAATGTAGTCTCGACGTGATTGAGAATCACACCAAAATAGGTTTTTCAGCCTTCCTTCATCATCGACGGTGTGCTCAAAGAAGAAATCTGGATCCCTGTCTCTTCTGGTCGTCATGATCCCAATGGCAGTATCTGTATCACCTTGTGCAAGCAACTTCATTTTTTCTATAACACATGTTATAAAGCTTCTTCCTCCCAAAACCAGCCTTTGCATATGACCCGTACCTACTGACGAGACTATCATAAATCATATGTTTCCTGATTCCAACACCTGCCATAGTTAAGATCTTAGCTTTCTGAAATTCGTTTATCTGATTGTGAGATCGAAGAAACATGACTTCATCCAGTCTAGCTAGAACGTGACTGTGATCATCACTGAAACTGCTGACATACCAAACGTCACGCTCTCTATCAAGCTTCAAAGTTATATGTGCATCACAGAAGCAACGAGTCTCCGCAATGAGCCTGCGGGTCCTGCCTTCCATTATACAAAATTTTGCATGTCGTTTCCCAGATCTCGCACACAGATACTTTCTCAAGAGCATAGTTCCCTCAGGACCTTTCGAATATTTCAGCGAGTCCTTTCTTACGCCGAAACCACACTCCTTAGCATACTGGTTATAGAAAAT
>NW_025250493.1:1515-2166 GCF_018294505.1 Triticum aestivum | reverse complement strand
AAATGATGATACCATGCCAACTTTCAACCTTTTCAGAGTTCATTTGAAATGCTTTTCAATGTCAGGGTCTTATAGCTCAGAATAACCAGTAAATGCATGAAAAATAACAAATGAAGTCAGAAAGGGTTGAAAATTGATGATGTGGCTTTGAATGGTGCATTTTGGGCACAGAAAAACTATGGAGTTCAAATAAGTTCAAAAAATTGAAATCCCTTTGTAACATACAAGGATCCGTATGAAACCCTGATACTTCGAAAGAGATTGTCCGTTTTGTACACGAAGTGCATCCAGTTTTTGCCGTATCCCTCTCTACTTTCTTGCACATGCTATGTGGGTCAAATGATGATACCATGCCAACTTTCAACCTTTTCAGAGTTCATTTGAAATGCTTTTCAATTTCAGGGTCTTATAGCTCAAAATAATCAGTAAATGCATGAAAAATAACAAATGAAGTCAGGAAGGGTTGAAAATTGATGATGTGGCTTTGAATGGTGCATTTTGAGCACAGAAAAACTATGGAGTTCAAATAAGTTCAAAAAAAATGAAACCCCTTTGTAACAGACGAGTTTCCGTATGAAACCCTGATACTTCGAAAGAGATTGTCCATTTTGTACACGAAGTGCATCCAGTTTTTGCCGTAACCCTCTCTAC
>NW_025250493.1:1253-1505 GCF_018294505.1 Triticum aestivum | reverse complement strand
CCAACTTTCAACCTTTTCAGAGTTCATTTGAAATGCTTTTGAATTTCAGGGTCTTATAGCTCAAAATAACCAGTAAATGCATGAAAAATAACAAATGAAGTCAGAAAGGGTTGAAAATTGATGATGTGGCTTTGAATGGTGCATTTTGAGCATAGAAAAACTATGGAGTTCAAATAAGTTCAAAAAAAATGAAACCCCTTTGTAACAGACGAGTTTCCGTATGAAACCCTGATACTTCGAAAGAGATTGTCC
>NW_025250493.1:0-1243 GCF_018294505.1 Triticum aestivum | reverse complement strand
GGGTTGAAAATTGATGATGTGGCTTTGAATGGTGCATTTTGAGCACAGAAAAACTATGGAGTTCAAATAAGTTCAAAAAAAATGAAACCCCTTTGTAACAGACGAGTTTCCGTATGAAACCCTGATACTTCGAAAGAGATTGTCCATTTTGTACACGAAGTGCATCCAGTTTTTGCCGTAACCCTCTCTACTTTCTTGCACATGCTATGTGGGTCAAATTATGATACCATTCCAACTTTCAACCTTTTCAGAGTTCATTTGAAATGCTTTCCAATTTCAGGGTCTTATAGCTCAAAATAATCAGTAAATGCATGAAAAGTAACAAACGAAGTCATAAAGGGTTGAAAATTGATGATGTGGCTGTGAATGGTGCATTTTGAGCACAGAAAAACTATGGAGTTCAAATAAGTTCAAAAAAATGAAACCCCTTCGTAACAGACGAGTTTCCGTATGAAACCCTGATACTTCGAAAGAGATTGTCCGTTTTGTACACGAAGTGCATCCAGTTTTTGCCGTAACCCTCTCTACATTCTTTCACATGCTATGTGGGTGAAATGATGATACCATGCCAACTTTCAACCTTTTCAGAGTTCATTTGAAATGCTTTTCAATTTCAGGGTCTTATAGCTCAGAATAACCAGTAAGTGCATGAAAAATAACAAATGAAGTCAGGAAGGGTTGAAAATTGATGATGTGGCTTTGAATGGTGCATTTTGAGCACAGAAAAACTATGGAGTTCAAATAAGTTCAAAAAATTGAAATCCCTTTGTAACAGACAAGGATCCGTATGAAACCCTGATACTTCGAAAGAGATTGTCTGTTTTGTACACGAAGTGCATCCAGTTTTTGCCGTAACCCTCTCTACTTTCTTGCACATGCTATGTGGGTCAAATGATGATACCATGCCAACTTTCAACCTTTTCAGAGTTCATTTGAAATGCTTTTGAATTTCAGGGTCTTATAGCTCAAAATAATCAGTAAATGCATGAAAAATAACAAATGAAGTAAGAAAGGGTTGAAAATTGATGATGTGGCTTTGAATGGTGCATTTTGAGCACAGAAAAACTATGGAGTTCAAATAAGTTCAAAAAAATGAAACCCCTTTGTAACAGACAAGGATCCGTATGAAACCCTGATACTTCGAAAGAGATTGTCCATTTTGTACACGAAGTGCATCCAGTTTTTGCCGTAACCCTCTCTACATTCTTGCACATGCTATGTGGGTCAAATTATGATACCATTC
>NW_025250492.1:0-2166 GCF_018294505.1 Triticum aestivum | reverse complement strand
TCGTAGCCCTCTCAACTTTTCAGCACATTCTATATGGCTGAAATGATGATACCATGCCAACTTTCAACCTTTCTAGAGTTCAATTGTAGTGCTTTTCATTTCCAGGGTCATATAGCTAAAAAAATAAGTAAATGTATGAAAAGTAACAAATGAACACAGAAAGGGTTTAAAATTGATGATGTGGCTTTGAATGGTGCATTTGGAACACACACAAAGTCTCGAGTTCAAGTAATTTCAAAAAATTGAAATCCCTTTGTAACACACCAGTTTCCGTATGAAACCCTGATACTTCGAAAGAGATTGTTCGTTTTGTACACGAAGTGCATCCATGTTTTGCCGTAACCCTCTCAACTTTTTAGCACATTCTCTGTGGGTGAAATGATGATACCATGCCAGCTTTCAACCTTTTGAGAGTTCATTGTAGGGCTTTTCATTTTCAGGGTCATATAGCTCAAAAAATCAGTAAATGCATGAAAAATAACAAATGAAGTCAGAAAGGTTTGAGAGTTGATGATGCGGCTTTGAATGGGGCATTTTGTACACACAAAAAGTCTCGAGTTCAAGTAATTTCAAAAAATTGAAATCCCTTTGTAACAAACGAGTTTCCGTATGAAACCCTGATACTTCGAAAGAGATTGCCCGTTTTGTAGACGAAGTGCATCAAGTTTTTGTCGTAGCCCTCTCAACTTTTCAGCACATTCTATGTGGCTGAAATGATTATACCATGCCAACTTTCAACCTTTTCAGAGTGCAATTGTAGTGCTTTTCATTTCCAGGGTCATATAGCTAAAAAAATAAGTAAATGTATGAAAAGTAACAAATGAACACTGAAAGGGTTTAAAATTGATGATGTGGCTTTGAATGGTGCATTTTGAACACACACAAAGTCTGGAGTTCAAATAAGTTAACAAAAACAAATCCCTATGTAACAAACGAGTTTCCGTATAAAACCGGGATACTTCGAAAGAGATTGTCCGTTTTTTACATGAAGTGCATCCATTTTTTGCCGTAACCCTCTCAACTTTTTAGCACATTCTATGTGGGTGAAATGATGATACCGTGCCATCTTTCAACCTTTTCAGAGTTCATTTGTAGTGCTTTTCATTTTCAGTGTCATATAGCTCAAAAAAATGAGATCCTTTGTAACACACGAGTTTCCGTATGAAAGCCAGATACTTCGAAAGAGATTGTTCGTTTCGTACACGAAGTGCATCCATGTTTCGCCGTAACCCTCTCAACTTTTTATCACATTCTATGTGGGTGAAATGATGATACCCTGCCAACTTTCAACCTTTTGAGAGTTCATTTGTAGAGCTTTTCATTTTCAGGGTCATATAGCTCAAAAATACGTAAATGCATGAAAAATAACAAATGAAGTCAGAAAGGTTAGAGAATTGATGATGCGGCTTTGAATGGTGCTTTTTGAACACACAAAAAGTCTCGAGTTCAAGTAATTTCAAAAAATTGAAATCCCTTTGTAACAAACGAGTTTCCGTATGAAACCCTGATACTTCGAAAGAGATTGCCCGTTTTGTAGACGAAGTGCATCCAGTTTTTGTCGTAGCCCTCTCAACTTTTCAGCACATTCTATGTGGCTGAAATGATGATACCATGCCAACTTTCAACCTTTTCAGAGTGCAATTGTAGTGCTTTTCATTTCCAGGGTCATATAGCTACAAAAATAAGTAAATGTATGAAAAGTAACAAATGAACACATAAAGGGTTTAAAATTGATGATGTAGCTTTGAATGGTGCATTTTGAACACACACAAAGTCTGGAGTTCAAATAAGTTAAAAAAACAAATCCCTATGTAACAAACGAGTTTCCGTATAAAACCGGGATACTTCGAAAGAGATTGTCCGTTTTTTACATGAAGTGCATCCATTTTTTGCCGTAACCCTCTCAACTTTTTAGGACATTCTATGTGGGTGAAATGATGATACCGGGCCATCTTTCAACCTTTTCAGAGTTCATTTGTAGTGCTTTTCATTTTCAGTGTCATATAGCTCAAAAAATTGAGATCCTTTGTAACACACGAGTTTTCGTATGAAAGCCTGATACTTCGAAAGAGATTGTTCGTTTTGTACACGAAGTGCATCCATGTTTTGCCGTAACCCTCTCAACTTTTTAGCACATTCTATGTGGGTGAAATGATGATACCCTGC
>NW_025250491.1:0-2166 GCF_018294505.1 Triticum aestivum | reverse complement strand
TTAAAAAGGGAATGCAACACGACGACTTCCCAGGAGGTCACCCATCCTAGTACTACTCTCGCCCAAGCACGCTTAACTTCGGAGTTCTGATGGGATCCGGTGCTTTAGTGCTGGTATGATCGCATCCGACATGTTACCCCGGTCTTCGTCCCTTATCCTTGCCCCTCCCAGCTCCACTACAAAGACGATTGTACATTGCTTTGGCCGCTCCCTCTCAACTACGGAGACGAGTTT
The DNA here is from genome assembly GCF_018294505.1 of Triticum aestivum. NCBI lineage: Eukaryota > Viridiplantae > Streptophyta > Magnoliopsida > Poales > Poaceae > Triticum > Triticum aestivum. The sequence continues at coordinate 1,932 of NW_025250491.1, read as the reverse complement.
AACGCGGTTTCCACCCCTCCCTCTCAACCGCACCAGTGCACGCTTGCCGCACCACAACGCCGACGCTGGACCCGTGAATCGTGAGCACCCAGCTATGACTTACCGCACTCGTGCAAAATAATAAAACACGGTAAATATATTACTTACACGTGCGTTTTGTTTTGCAAGCGGCGCGAAAAAAATTAAAAACGGAATGCAACACGAGGACTTCCCAGGAGGTCACCCATCCTAGTACTACTCTCGCCCAAGCACGCTTAACTTCGAAGTTCTAATGGGATCCGGTGCTTTAGTGCTCGTATGATCGCATCCGACATGTTACCCCGGTCTTCGTCCCTTATCCTTGCCCCTCCCAGCTCCACTACAAAGACGATTGTACATTGCTTTGGCCGCTCCCTCTCAACTACGGAGACGAGTTTAACGCGGTTTCCACCCCTCCCTCTCAACCGCACCAGTGCACGCTTGCCGCACCACAACACCGACGCTGGACCCGTGAATCGTGAGCACCCAGCTATGACTTACCGCACTCGTGCAAAATAATAAAACATGGTAAATATATTACTTACACGTGCGTTTTGTTTTGCAAGCGGCGCGAAAAAAAATTAAAAAGGGAATGCAACACGAGGACTTCCCAGGAGGTCACCCATCCTAGTACTACTCTCGCCCAAGCACGCTTAACTTCGGAGTTCTGATGGGATCCGATGCTTTAGTGCTGGTATGATCGCATCCGACATGTTCCCCCGGTCTTCGTCCCTTATCCTTGCCCCTCCCAGCTCCACTACAAAGACGATTGTACATTGCTTTGGCCGCTCCCTCTCAACTACGGAGACGAGTTTAACGCGGTTTCCACCCCTCCCTCTCAACCGCACCAGTGCACGCTTGCCGCGCCACAACGCCGACGCTGGACCCGTGAATCGTGAGCACCCAGCTATGACTTACCGCACTCGTGCAAAATAATAAAACACGGTAAATATATTACTTACACGTGCGTTTTGTTTTGCAAGCGGCGCGAAAAAAATTAAAAAGGGAATGCAACACGAGGACTTTCCAGGAGGTCACCCATCCTAGTACTACTCTCGCCCAAGCACGCTTAACTTCGGAGTTCTGATGGGATCTGGTGCTTTAGTGCTGGGATGATCGCATCCGATATGTTACCCCGGTCTTCGTCCCTTATCCTTGCCCCTCCCAGCTCCACTACAAAGACGATTGTACATTGCTTTGGCCGCTCCCTCTCAACTACGGAGACGAGTTTAACGCGGTTTCCACCCCTCCCTCTCAACCGCACCAGTGCACGCTTGCCGCGCCACAACGCCGACGCTGGACCCGTGAATCGTGAGCACTACGGAGACGAGTTTAACGCGGTTTCCACCCCTCCCTCTCAACCGCACCAGTGCACGCTTGCCGCGCCACAACGCCGACGCTGGACCCGTGAATCGTGAGCACCCAGCTATGACTTACCGCACTCGTGCAAAATAATAAAACACGGTAAATATATTACTTACACGTGCGTTTTGTTTTGCAAGCGGCGCGAAAAAAATTAAAAAGGGAATGCTACACGAGGACTTCCCAGGAGGTCACCCATCCTAGTTCTACTCTCGCCCAAGCACGCTTAACTTCGGAGTTCTGATGGGATCCGATGCTTTAGTGCTGGTATGATCGCATCCGACATGTTACCCCGGTCTTCGTCCCTTATCCTTGCCCCTCCCAGCTCCACTACAAAGACGATTGTACATTGCTTTGGCCGCTCCCTCTCAACTACGGAGACGAGTTTAACGCGGTTTCCACCCCTCCCTCTCAACCGCACCAGTGCACGCTTGCCGCGCCACAACGCCGACGCTGGACCCGTGAATCGTGAGCACCCAGCTATGACTTACCGCACTCGTGCAAAATAATAAAACACGGTAAATATATTACTTACACGTGCGTTTTGTTTTG
>NW_025250490.1:0-2166 GCF_018294505.1 Triticum aestivum | reverse complement strand
TGAAAACTTCACAACACAAAACTTCAACAGAAAATCTCATGAGCTCTGTTAGTATCAGAAAATAAACCACCACTTTAAGGTAGTGTAATGAACTTATTATTTATTTATATTGGTTTTAAACCTACTGTATTCCTGCTTCTCTATGGTTCATACCCCCTCCCCCCGATACTACTCATAGATTCGTCAAAATAAGCAAACAACACACGAAAAACAGAATCTATCCAAAACAGAACAGTTTGTAGCAATATGTCACTTTTGAATACTTCTTTAACTCCAAAAATTACGAAATAAATTGGTGGACGTTCGTATTTTTCCTATTAATCATCTGCAAAAATAATAAACCTAAAATCACTCTCGAGTAGAAAATGGCAGCTATTATCGTGAGCGCAAAAGTTTCTGTTTTTTACAGCAAGATCGCAAAGACTTCACCCAAGTCTTCACAAAGGTTCTACTTGGCACAAACACTAATTAAAACATAAAACCATATCTAAACAGAGGCGAGATGAATTATTTATTATTAAAGAGGATCAAAAAGCAAAGAACAAAAATAAAATTAGGTTGCCTCCCAACAAGCGCTATCGTTTAACACCCCTAGCTAGGCATAAAAACACGAATAGATCTAGGTATTGCCATCTTCTCCCTTTTGGTGATAAAGAGATAATTTCTTATCTAAAGAACTTATCTTTATATTTTGTGAAAGCACGTCGCCATTAATGATAGAATAAAGATTAAGCACACTACAAAAACTTGCATCTAAGCTAGCCTTCATCTCTTTGATAATTTCATTCTGATAAAAACACAAAAGAGAGGTGGATTCAACTTTTCACTCATGGGGTGTCCAAATATAGCTTTCATCTTTTCATATGTATCAATGGCATCCACCTCAATAAAACCTCCTTCAAAAATAGAATCTAAAACTTGCTTGAAAGAAGAGGGTAAGCCAACATAAAACTTTTTAAGTATATCTCAATTTGATATTGGGGCACATAGCTGGCTCGGATCCTTAGTAGCCTATCCCAAGCATCTTTCAAAGATTCATCAAGCAAATAATGAAAAATTTCGGGGTCATCTTCATCAAAATTATTCAAAATCTCATCAACAACCCCGGTAGGTCTTTCCATAGCATCATTGTTTATGAGCTTAGAGAGGACAGAGGGGCTATCCAAAGTATTAAAACCCAGGAGAAAACCCTTAGCCCCTTTTGGTTTGGCCATGGAGATAGAAGGGCAAACTTAAGCAAACAAGAATACGACGAGAGAAGGGAAATGTTTTCTAAAATTGTTTTAAAAGCGGGGGAGAGGAAAATGAGAGGCGAATGGCAAATAATGTAATGCGAGGGAGAAGAGTTTATGATGGGTACTTGGTATGTCTTGACTTGGCGAAGATCTCCCCGACAGCGGCGCTAGAAATCCTTCTTGCTACCGCTTGCGCTTGTGTTGGTTTTTCCCTTGAAGAGGAAAGGGTGATGCAACAAAGTAGCGTAAGTATTTCTCTTAGTTTTGAGAACCAAGGTATCAATCCAGTAGTAGACGACACACAAGTCACCTAGTACCTACACAAACAATAAAGAACCTTGCAACCAACGCAATAAAGGGGTTGTCAATCCCTTCACGGTCACTCGCAAAAGTGAGATATGATAGAGACAATAAAGTAAATATTTTTGGTATTTTTGTTGTATAGATTAGAAAGTAAAGATTGCAAAATAGTAAACGAGATGTGGTATAGAGATGTAATATAATAGGAAAGAGACCCGGTGGCCATAGGTTTCACTAGTAGCTTCTCTCAAGATAGCATGTGTTGCGGTGGGTGAACAAATTACTGTCGAGCAATTGATAGAAAAGCGCATAGTTATGAAGATATCTAAGGCAATGATCATGAACATAGGCATCACGTCTGTGTCAAGTAGACCGAAACGATTCTGCATGTACTACTATTACTCCACACATCAACCGCTATCCAGCATGCTTCTAGAGTATTAAGTCCATAAGAACGGAGTAACGCATTAAGCAAGATGACATGATGTAGAGGGATAAACTCAAGCAATATGATATAAACCCCATCATTTTATCCTCGATGGCAACAATACAATACGTGGCTTGCTGCTCCTACTGTCACTGGGAAAGGACACCGCAAGATTGAACCCAAAGCTAAGCACTTCTCCCATTG
>NW_025250489.1:0-2166 GCF_018294505.1 Triticum aestivum | reverse complement strand
AGTCCTCTTGCGGTTGCAAGCTCAAACATGCGGTGTAGGGGCTCCATGATCAGAATGAATAGCATTGGGGATAGGGGGCACCTTGCCTCAAGCCCACGGAGTTGTAAATTGGCCTTGAGCAGCCTTTCACTGTGGAGGAAGTGGAGAAGATTGTGAAGAACATGCCCATGGACAAGGCACCGGTCCAGACGGCTTTACGGGATGGTTCTTTACATCTTGCTGGCATATAATCAAGGACGACCTAATGAGGGCACTCCAAGCATTCCACCAGGGCGACATGAGGGGCCTGCATGCCATTAACAAGGCAATCGTGGCCCTCCTTCCCAAGAAGGATGGAGTAGTGGACATTCGTGATTTTAGGCCGGTGAGCCTGGTGCATAGTGTGATAAAGATCTTCGACAAAACACTAGCTACACGGCTTGCAGCGGATCTCCCTTCCATAGTGGGAAAACACCAGAGCGCCTTTGTGTTGGAAATATGAGCAATTTACCGAATGATTTTATTAACAGAAATAGTAGATAAAACATGGCTAGTATAGCAGTGATAAAATAAGCCATGTGATTTGACAAAGAGAAGGTAAACAGCATGTTCATATATGAACCGTAAGTAAACATATCTAGAGCAGACAGTATAGCAGGTTGCACATATGAAATAAAGTCTAACATACGTAGGGCAGAAACTAGAGCCAAGAACTGTAGTAGGACTTCTAACAGAAAGGAGAAGAACACGTATGGCACAGCAGCAGCAGGAGCGCTGGACTTGGGGTCGGTGTCCTCGCCTGCCATGTCGTCGAGGAGGTCGTGGACGTCGGGGAAGAAGTCGTTGTCGGGGAAGTAGTCGTCGGCGACCGGATCGTCCGTGATGAAGCAGCTAGTAGTCGCGCTGTGCGCTCCCCAAAAACCTTATCACCCTTCTCCCGTATAGGACTCAAAGGGTGCGGTTCCGGAGGCCTACTGTCCCGACCAGCGGTGCACGCCGCAAGCCAGGATGAGGAAGAACGTAACAGCAACGCAGTGCTCAGGAACTTGTGGCGAGAGGAGGAAGAGATTCTGGTGCGTCTCTCTGAGAGGAGCGACCTCCCTTTTATAGGCGCAAGAGAAGGAGGCGAGAGGTTGCGCCAGGAGCTGAAGAGAACGCGGGAGACGAAACGAACAGGCAGCAGCCGAAGAGGCGCGCCGTTTGGATTCAATGTCCACTACAGAAAAAATGTTTCAGCTTCCGAGTGACCTTTCGTATACCCGTAGTGCGTCGCAAAAATTTAGACATCGGCTCGGCTCATTCCCGCGGCGCGGCGCGACGAGGCGTGGCGTGGCGTGGTGAGGCGGGCGGCGGAGGAGGAGCGCGCGTGGATGTCCCTCTTGTTCTCATGCCCATACAAGTGGGGAAAGAACCTCCCTTATAAGGAGGTCCAATTCCCACTCAACTAGCAATGTGGGACTAAACTTTAGTAGTATTCCTTGCCTTGCACAAATGGGCTAAGTGGGCCTCTAGGATTTATTAGGAATTTCTGAAATAGTTATTGGGCTGCCCCAATATAGACTAAATTCCAGCAATCCCCCACCAGATCCCAGAGGCACACAGAAATTTGCCTTTGGTTCCAAAACACTATTTTATATACCGGTACTATAGTGGAGACTGTTAAGTTGAACTTCCACCTAGAACTCTATGCTACACTAGTAAGCAACTTGAACAGTGGACTGGGCCATGAACTGCAAGTTTTCTGCAAATCTAGCTTCACATAAAGCCTTGACCGATACGTGGCTACCGTGGGTCTTCCCCGCGGGTGGAGCTTATGCATCATACTCCGTGACCTTTCATGAGTTTACTAGAGAGAACCCTACTCTCATAGATTGCGACGTTTGACAATCAGACTCATATAGGTGTGTTCTTTAAAAGATGTTCTGCAGGATAACATCTCTGCTTTAAATAAGCCACTTAGAACACATTAAGATATACATCAACCTGCCATGCAGATTAGGAGAGTATTGCATCTTCATGGAGTGGTATTGGGAATACTAGGGATACTCTCCTCTCAGTTGACCAACAGCTTGTCTTCCACATCTAATTCACGGGATCTCCGATCACAAAGAATAGGTTACCACTGTGAACAACTCATATTGTGGGTCTCATACCCATCTCCCTCGATGCATTATCTATCACATTACG
>NW_025250488.1:0-2166 GCF_018294505.1 Triticum aestivum | reverse complement strand
GGGGTGGTTAGGCCCTAATGACCGGCCACGTCAGCTCTCGCCGGAGTTTAGCCGACGACGACCACAGAGCACGGCGGGGGACGCCGGACTTGCGCTAGGGGCATCGGATCGACGCGCCAAGGGCACCAGGAGGTAGCCCGTGCCCGTGCGCATCTAGGGGGGCCAACGGGAGGTGCGGGGGTGGCCGGGGTTCGCCGGAGTGGAGCCCGAGGCGGCGGCCGGAGCTCGGGGTTGGGGCGAGTTAGTGCTACGGTGCGCAAACGAGCGAGGTGAGCGGCTAGCGGGGCGCTACGCGGTGCGGGGAGCGAGTTAGGCATGCCAGGGTGACCAAATGGTCATCGGAGCTACGCCGGCGACGAGCTCAGGCGGCGGCGTGCTACGGCCAGCTATGAAATGGCGGCTACGGCGAGTGGCAAGCCACGGGGTTAGGGGCAAAACGTGCAGGAGCTCACGGTGGTTCGGATGGGGTAAATGACGAGCTCGGGGAAGCGGAGACGGCGGCGAATCGACGATGAAGATCCTCGGCGGCCGGCGATGGAAACGGCGATGGTGGCAGCATTGCAGCGTGTCCGGGACCTTGTGGCTCGGTGGGGAGAAAGAGGGGGTCGAGGCGGAGCCTTTGAGCGCATCGGCGAGGCTAGGGGGTGGCGGTGGCCGCGAGGGAGCTCGTCGGTGGCGGCGGCTCCGTTCGGGCGAGTGAGAGAGAGGTCCAGGGGAGAGGATGAGGACGCGGGAGAGTGAGGGAGAGAGGCAGGGAGGTGCGTGGCGTCTCCGGGGCGTCGAGGAGGAAGCAGGAGGTGGCCAGGGGAAAGCAGGAGGTGGCCGAGGCCTCTCGGGCGCGCGCCACGCCTCGCCTCTGCCTACTGGCAGAGGAAGACGACAGGGGGGGGGAGTGGAGATGGGCTGGGCCGTGCTGGGCCAGGTAAGTGGGCGCCAGGTAACTTCCTTCTCTCTCTCTCTTTTATTTCTTTTCTATTTCTGTTATTTTGTTTTTGATTTGATTTAAAATACCAAATCATTTAATAAAATCCTGGAAACAATTATGGGTGCTTTCTGAATTATTTCAGTGACCCTTAACAATTTCCAACATTTATTTGAACATTTAAATTATTTATAGTATTTAAATGCCCAAAGTCAAATACAATATGATTTAATTCAAAAATCCAAAAATGACCTAAGAATATATTCATCATTTTTGGCAGAGGTTTCCACCTTAACCAGAAATCATGAATTTTTCTTAGGAACCTTTTGGGTTTATTGAAAAGATTTTAATTCACCCTAGTTGAGTTGATTTAATGCTAGGGTTTGAACATCCCCATTTTAATTTTAGGCAAAATTTAAACATGATGCAACACATGACTAGCTAGCTCAGAGCAAACTAGAAGCTAGGGATGTGACAACTCACCCCCACTAAACAAGAATCTCGTCTCGAGATTCAAGCGTAGGGTAAGGTGAAGGGGTAACGCAGACTAGTATAATATTCACGATCCAGGGTGCACTTCAATTGAACGTTGATTCATTCACCATCATTGTCTTGAAGTCTTGCCTTGAGAACTCCAACTATAATGACAACGAGAGGAAAGGAAAGACCCTAAAAGAATTGTTCCTCTCGAAGGTCGAACAACTCAGGATTAACCCACGGAATGAGACATAACAACATCTCTCGAGCTGAGAGACGAAGCACACCTCTAGAGGGATGGAGTGGAACAGATGACGAGGGTTCACTAAGTAGACAACAATTTCACGCTTAAGAAGGTGGTAATCGATTGTCAACGTAGCGAGGAGTTGAGTTGCCATGAAACCACAACGAGGCACCTTAGGGAAGGTGACTCGTAGAAATATCCCCTTAAGTGGCAAAAAGAATTACCTTTGATTCATAGATCATTGAAACTCTTTAAACCAGCCTAAGACAATTCTCGAGCGATCGTTTGGAGGGGGTCGGTAGAATGGCATACTCGGACTTGGATGATGTGGATTACCTTGTTGAAGACAACGTAATGGATGAATTTGCTTATCACCGGAAATGGAAGAGACCCATGGTAGAATGGCACATTGGCGGTGCAAGCTGGGAACAAAATGCAAATGCTGGGAATGATTCTGGTAACTGGGGAAGAACCCAACAATAGAGAGTGAATTCACTGTTTGAAAAGGTCATAGCATTGCCGA
>NW_025250487.1:0-2166 GCF_018294505.1 Triticum aestivum | reverse complement strand
TCGTACAACTCCCCAGAGCTGCTCCAACGACAAAACCCTCCATCACAGCGGAGCAGTACCTCGGGCTCCATCTCCAGACGCCTAAGATCTTCTTCCCCTCCTCCAACAGCCAAGTCAGCCGGAGCATCCTCACCGGCCAACCCAATCACGTTGAGATTGACATGGCTTCACCAAAGAGGTTGTACACTTGCTGCATCTCTTTTTTACTCTACATGTTATATATATTGTCCACTGAGCACACGTAGTAACGGGAAATACGATTATTTTATCCTACTATATGACAAGCAATGAGGTACCAGGCAACTTAGCTATCCGTGATGGACTCTCTGGAAAGCCATCATTATTTATCTCTGCGTGTTTGAGCTGTGCATTTGTCGATGGACCTGGGAGTTGAGCTAGTAGGGCAGTGGCCTGGGTCCAAAGTAATAGAAGTAGCACAAAAACATTTTTTAGTGTAGGCTTTTCCTTGCTCAAGCCTGCCTACTAGAATCGCTAGTGCTTGAAAGGAAAAGTGAATGAAAAACATAGGAATTGGAAAGTTTCCTATGGTACTACTATTCATGAATTTGGTTCAAAGGAATGGAGCAAAGGAAAACTGTAGGATTTGTTCCTTTAGTGTCTCCTTGAAAGAAAAACATAGGAATTTTAATTTTCACTTGTCCTCTTTTTCAAATTCCTATTCATGAAGCACAAGACTAAGAGATAGTAGCATAATAGCGTTATAACCGTACATTTTCTTGTGGTTTGACTTAATCTCACCATGCTTCTTTGCATCATGTGATCCTCCAATTCTTGTGAATCAAACACCCAGATTGGCAGAAATCCTGTGTTTTTTAATTCTCTGTTTTGCACGTGCATTCCTATCCTATTCTGTCTATTTCCTATCCCTGCATTGTTGGAATCCTCCAATTCAAACGAGCCCTTGCAGGACTACTTCTAGATAGTTGTCAAAGAAAACCTTGTGTGGTTTGTCCCGCTCCTGCTACGCTGTCGTCCACCCCAGATTAGTTGCTCCAACGACAAAAGGGTCTAGCACAGCAGGGATCCGGCCTCCAGACTGTCTTTCGCCGCCTCAGATCTTCTTCCCCGCCGCCGGCAGCCATGAAAACTGCATTACCATCATCAACCGAGTAGATGATCTCGAGGACTACACGGGTCCGCAAGAGAGGTCGCACTCTTTCGTGTCTGCTTACGTTATGCATCGCTTAATATTACATGCTACTTTATCGTCCTGTTCACTGATTAGACTCTGAGTCAGCTCCAAACTAATGGTCAAACTTGAGTTTTTAAATGGTTGTGGGGTACATATCGGGGCCGCAATCAATAGTATCTATCTACTATAGGGTTAATCTCCGGTGTCTACTATGAGTTTCATGTTGGGTGGGAAAGAAACAGTAAAGAAGCCATTATCTGTATTTTTTAACTGAAGCCATTATCTGCCTGCTATTATTGGTTTTGGGTCTATCCATAGGTTGCTACCATCACTCTGGATTTCTGCATGCACTCCTTACATAATCTCACTATGTTTTATTCCTATGCATGACAGTTATTGTAAACAACAGAACTAAACATGTAGAGCAAAAGAGACGAGCCTTGCGTGGCAATAAAATTTCATGCAGACATCCTTCCATGGTAGGCGCAAAGGCAGCCCCCCTCCACCCATTTCGGATTGTAATCGAAAGGAAGATATCTGTTCTGAGGGGGGGTTTGGAAGGAGAAGACCACTCCTATTTTTTCCCTGAGGTCTTCGCTCTAACTTGGCATGCTGATGTTGGTTATATCATGCATATGGTGCCTTGCATTGCTTACTTTATACATCAAATATGTCATCTGCTTAGTTTAGACATCCTTTGTGCGAATGCCATCTATTTAGTTTATTCATCTTTTATGTGAATTATGCAACGCCATCTTGTTTAGCCAGGCATCATATATGTGAATTTTGCAATGCCATCTTGCTTAGCCAGTCATCTTATATGTAAATTATATCAGGCCATCCTTTTTTTCGTTACGTATTACATTTGTCAACAATGTTAGTACATTCAACTGCTCTTCGTGTGCATCAGCCATTTGACACGGTGATGGAAAATTCTGGACTGAAAACAAGGTCTTCAGAGCAGACTATGCTATTTGACAAAGTGCATATCTCGCTGGTTACAGGTAGCTCCT
>NW_025250486.1:0-2166 GCF_018294505.1 Triticum aestivum | reverse complement strand
GGATCTTGCTGTGGGACTTCCCCGGATGTTGCTCCAAAGTGTTCCCATGGGCTGACCTAACACAACCGGGTGGGGAGGTCCATTGGTCAAAGCCCGTCCGTGCAAAGACAAAGGGGTAGATCCCGTGGTCAGACGCTACAGGGTTAGGCGGGACGGGGGCACTGGGGGTAGCAATGCCACCGGAGCGTCGCACCGGGCCCTCATACATGCGGGGTGGTGTGGTGGCATGTCCGAAGAGGCGGGACGCGTCTCCGGGGCGTGGCCCCCCTCACGGACGGTGATGACACGGTAGTAGACGTTTTGTGGTAACGATGCGGCGTCAATATTACTAAATATTTGGAGCGCGATAAAATCATGATTTTTTTGCACGACGTCGGCACATGTGCTATAGGAACGATGGTATTTTTTCATAATTTTTGGTGATGGAGAAGTATCCAAAAAATTCCCTCTACGCGAATTGCCCTTCGCGCGTCTACGGCTGTGGCCGGCGGCCTCCGGGGGCTAGCATGCCGCCAAATCTTGCGCCGGCGGCCTCCCACAATTCTGGAAGTGTTTTCGCGGTTGCAAACGCCCGGCATGCGTGTCCGGGGTGTGCCCCCCTCACGAACGGCGCTGCCGCCGGCACCTGGAGGGGGGAAACGGACGCGTGGGGTCTACGCGGAGGGGATCTTGCTGTGGGTCTTCCCCGGATGTTGCTCCAATGTGTTCCTATGGGCTGACCTAACACAACCGGGTGGGGAGGTCCACTGGTCAAAGCCCGTCCGTGCAAAGTCAAAGGGGTAGATCCCGTGGTCAAACGCTACAGGGTTAGGCGGGACGGGGGCACTGGGGGGGTAGCAATGCCACCGGAGCATCGCACCGGGCCCTCATACATGCGGGGTGGTGTGGTGGCATGTCCGAAGAGGCGGGACGCGTCTCCAGGGCGTGGCCCCCCTCACGAACAACGATGACACGGTAGTAGACGTTCTGTGGTAACGATGCGGCGTCAATATTACTAAATACTCGGAGCGCGATAAAATGATGAATTTTTTTGCACGACGTCGGCACATGTGTTATAGGAACGATGGTATTTTTTCATAATTTTTGGTGATGGAGAAGTATCCGAAAAATTCCCTCTACGCGGATTGCCCTTCGCGCGTCTATGGTTGTGGCCGGCGGCCTCCGGGGGCTAGCATGCCGCCAAATCTTGCGCTGGCGGCCTCTCACAAGTCTGGAAGTGTTGTCGCGGTTGCAAACGCCCGGCACACGTGTCCGGGGTGTGCCCCCCTCAAGGACGACGCTGCCGCCGGCACCTGGAGGGGGGAAACGGACGCGTGGGGTCTACACGGAGGGGATCTTGTTGTGGGTCTGCCCCGGATGTTGCTCCAAAGTGTTCCTATGGGCTGACCTAACACAACCGGGTGGGGAGGTCCATTGGTCAAAGCCCGTCCGTGCAAAGTCAAAGGGGTAGATCCCGTGGTCAGACACTACAGGGTTAGGCGGGACGGGGGCACTGGGGGGGTAGCAATGCCACCGGAGCGTCGCACCGGGCCCTCATACATGCGGGATGGTGTGGTGGCATGTCCGAAGAGGCGGGACGCGTCTCCGGGGCGTGGCCCCCCTCACGGACGGCGATGACACGGTAGTAGACGTTCTGTGGTAACGATGCGGCGTCAATATTACTAAATACTCGGAGCGCGATAAAATTATGATTTTTTTGCACGACGTCGGCACATGTGCTATAGGAACGATGGTATTTTTTCATAATTTTTGGTGATGGAGAAGTATTCGAAAAATTCCCTCTACGCGGATTGCCCTTCGCGCGTCTACGGCTGTGGCCGGCGGCCTCCAGGGGCTAGCATGCCGCCAAATCTTGCGCCGGCGGCCTCTCACAAGTCTGGAAGTGTTGTTGCGGTTGCAAACGCCCGGCATGCGTGTCCGGGGTGTGCCCCCCTCACGAACGGTGCTGCCGCCGGCACCTGGAGGGGGGAACCGGACGCGTGGGGTCTACAAGGAGGGGATCTTGCTGTGGGTCTTCCCCGGATGTTGCTCCAATGTGTTCCTATGGGCGGACCTAACACAACCGGGTGGGGAGGTCCACTGGTCAAAGCCCGTCCGTGCAAAGTCAAAGGGGTAGATCCCGTGGTCAAACGCTACACGGTTAGGCGGGACGGGGGCACTGGGGGG
>NW_025250485.1:0-2166 GCF_018294505.1 Triticum aestivum | reverse complement strand
CGTTGGACTGATGCATGCAGATATGCCAAAAATATTTTCCTATACTTCAGCTTTGTTAGGGTCGATTTGATAATTATTTATTTTTGATATGAATAGTTAGATAATAACTTTATGGGGTCTTCTATACACGTACGTTTAAAAAATTTATGATGTTTTGGTATTATCAAACTATCCAAACTTTATGGAATTTTGGTATTATTGAAGTTTGGTTTTACTACCATATTGTTGGTTTATTAATTGATTTTGTTGCAACGTCACGAACGAATCATTCGTTTGTCTGCCATGAATGAGCAGTGAGCCCCATTTGGGAAGCTGTATAGGCTAATATGGTTTGACACAAGATGAGACGAGTCGCCAGGGTTTAATGTTTTTCCAATACTAGGGAAATGCATGTGCGTGCACAAGATATTTACATCCTTCGGCGGCAGCATTGTTCCACTACCTGTTTCTGCACCTACTGTCTTTACCTCGAAGATGTACAAAGCGGAAATCATCACATCTACCATTGAATTTTAGACACGCTATCATCGTGTAGAACATTCAAAAATATTAAAAAAACAATGGGCTGACACATTTGTAAGTTATTATACTTCTATAAATCCTACAACTCCCACATGAACGCACGAGCAGCCCTAAATAGTAAAGTCCAACTAGGATATGTCAATTATATTTGGCAATAAGAACTATATATAAATATCACGTCAATGCCTACTGATCAACATCAGCGCTAAAAGAAAAGCAGATGTGGTAAATACATCATAGGCTGATGGAAAGTAAAATACCTCATGTTCAAGGCTTATTTGCTGCATGCTTGCAGGCAAATTAAAGTGGAGCTGGACCCTATTGCCATCACGCAATGGACTCAGTAATCAAAATTTAGTGGATCGTGAGAAGGCTTAAATGCAACTGGTCCAAGTTATCAAAACGTCCAAATGGAGTGCTCTTTAGGGAGATTAAAACTTTTGTTTCTTTGAATTTTAGCTCCTTCTAAATTGAACATTGCCCTCGGGTCCTGACTTTACCGTCGTCCACTAATCCCCCCTCGCTTTACCAGTGCTACGACAGACGTTTTGCCCCAGTAATGGAAGCAATGCCGATTTTTGGGGGAGTGCGACACGCAGTCGACTTCGTGTACGATTTCATCACGCTTTCCTCAGACGAAGAACAACTAGAGTAAGTTCTCACAGCCCTAAATATCTAATCTTGTTTGCACTTCATCGTCTAGGTCCACTGCGCTTTACATGTATAATTTTTATACAAGTGATCGTATAATTCCACCCCAGTCACTCCCAACAATATTGAACAAGTGATAAACTACTATGAAAACACTGCAATCTGAAGTTTTTGCTCGTGCATAATATAAAAATACTTAACTTACGTAGAGATTTCAAACTTTTTTAGGTCATTTGATGTGATATATACTATCGTTAAAAAGGTAATATGTTATAGACACCAACACAGTTGGATTGTTTGAGTTTACGTTTACTTAAACATATGACTGTTATGAACCTTGTACTTCCTTTTTACAGCACAATCTGGATTAATAGCCCCTGCCCATTCCCTATCGAGATTAGGCTACGGATCATCCGAGACACCATCAGAGGAGATGGAGTTGTCCATCCGTTGTGCTTCAATCTTGCCGTGCGTAATATTACTACCGACGCAGCGGAGAGGAGCACAGGCACCAGCTCTGTTGGAAAGACACATTTTTTCAATTTGGGATTCCATGAGCAAGCACGGGTGCTAAGGCAGACTTGGTTAAGCCAAGAACAGCGCACCAATGCGCTGATTAACAATGTCGTGCTTGAACCTTTTCCAAGATACAACGTGTTTCACACCCCTACAATTGTAAGTTTTCTCATTCTTATAAATTAGTTTGGTTATTTTGTTTGCCATTTACCTTCGTTTACCAAATGCAGTATATTCTCCCACTGGCACACGTGGATTCGTCATACGGTCTTTTAGAAGTGAAAATGGAAATGGAGAGGACTATCGTTATTGATTATTCGAACCAGGCTTTATTTCAGTTTGAGGAGGACTTCCATGACACTGAACTTCAGAGGGAAGCCCTTTTAGTGAAGCAAGAATTGAGCTTTGTCTTGCAACAGGAGGCCCCTGATAGGAACAACCAACTTCTAGAATGGCCCGAACAAGAGAATATTCATG
>NW_025250484.1:0-2166 GCF_018294505.1 Triticum aestivum | reverse complement strand
GTCCATGGTGCTCCGATGCTACTCCTCGGATACTAGGCGCTGGGGACCAGAGACTGAATCCATTGTCAAAATCGTTGAACTCTTTTTCAAAATCGGTGAACTTTCTCTCACAATCGATGAACTATTTTTCAAAATCGATGAGCTTTTTTTCTAAATCGATGAACTTTTTTTCTAAATTGATGAACTCTTTCAAAACCGATGAACTCTTTTCACAATCCATGAACTTTTTTCAGAATCGATGAACTCTTTTTGAAAATCGGTGAACTGTTTTCAAAATCAATGAACTTTTTCAAAATCGATGAACTTTTTTTCCAAATTGATGAACTCTTTTTCAAAACCGATAAACTCTTTTCAAAATCCATGAACTTTTTTTCAAAATCGATGAACTCTTTTTTAAAATCGGTGAATTGTTTTTCAAAATCGATGAACTTTTTTCAAAACCAGTGAACTCTTTTCCAAATCGATGAACCTTTTTCAAAATTGATGAACTTATTTCAAAATAACTTTTTCCCCCAAAATCAATTATTCTTTTTGCTAAAAATCAATGATTTTGTTTTGTTAAAAAGATTTAAAAAATTATATTTGTTATAAGGTAACGTTTTACTAAAGGAAACATTAACTAGGGCGGTTTTCTTTGCAGTTCACAGAGCTAGAATGGCCTTGTGGTTATGACGTTAAGCTGTGAATGTTGAGGTGCTGGGCTCGAATCACAGCTACAACATGTTTTTGCTTTTTTCTTCGCGTTTTCTTAGCGAGTCTATTGGTGGGCCGGCCCGCTAGGCGTCGCTAGCGAGCGCCGGTAGCACCAACGGGCGCCTGCAGCGCCGTATAGGGGCTCCCGTTCCACTACGTGTCGCGCACGAGGCCTAGCCTTACAACAGGTGCGGCCCAGGCAGTGCTGTTGAGCGTAGAGGCCCAAGGAGCTGCGTTCCGATGCAGCTTTTTTTACACTCAAAACCTGCTTTATTAAATAGCTACAATCATAGCATCAGCAACAATCAGACTAATGGATGCATCAGTCCCGCGCCATTGTTCCCGGTTCGTTTGACCCCATTGGTCCCGGTTCCAGACACGAACCGGGACCAATGGGCCTCGCTCTGGGCTGGTTGGTGGCTGAAACCGGGACCAAATGTGGGCATGCAGCGCCCCGCGCTGGGCCGGCCCATATGACATTTCCTTTTCTGTGTTAATATACAAAAAGAATCTGCGCTGGTTGAGAATCGAATAAGCGCCCCTCCTCGTCAATGTGCTAGGTGTAACCATCGCACCACAAAGCACAATCTGGTAACCATCAAGTTCTTTCTTCTTTTATTCTTCTTTCTCCTTTTTTCTGTTTTTCCTTTTCCTTTATTTCTTTTTTCCTTTTTCAAATCTTATGAATGTTTATTTCAAATTCGATTAACTTTTTTCAGATTTGATGAACTTTTTTCAAAATCGATGAACTTTTTTCAAATCGATGAACTTTTTCCCAAGTATGGTGAACTTTTTTGAAAATAGATGAACTTTTTTTAATATTCGATGAACTTTTTTTTCAAACTAGGAAAGTGGCCCGCTCGATGCGCGGGCTAGAATTTTATAAATTTCATTGTGAGAACATGTTATTTGATTTGTAGTAACATCTTAATCAACTACTATTACATTATTTTAATTTTAGTTTGCTTTTGTAAAGCTTTCTTGGCCTTCTAATCCAAAATATAGCTCTTCATACATGTAAATTTATTGTTCTCATGTTTTTTATTTATCCTGTATTTAAATATATAAGTAATTGTTCATATAACTCTATTATTTATTATAGTTGGAACAATGCATCTTGGCGCTAATGAATATATTATACAACTAAATTAATTTTAACCATAGTGTCCTTTATTTTAGAAAGATTACTACTAAGCCTCAAAGCTTTAGTAAGGGTAAAATTATAGAAATTTGTCACATTGATATGTATTGATTGATCATTAGAAGTGTGATACACGTGGTTTCAATCTTCATGGACAACCCGGTAAATATTCTTATTTTGAGACAATGTGTCTTATCCACTCGTATTTATGAGAAAGCTATCCACGTGTAGCATCTCCCGTGCCATGCATCCACGTCAAAAAAACGAGAAGGGATGAGCAATATTTATCTGTAATTTCTCTGTCTGAAAAAAGGGCCAAGATATCAATAGTT